>NC_046160.1:3218808-3518808 GCF_011064425.1 Rattus rattus
GGGACATATGCTATTTTATGAATGAGTTAAATATACCAAAGAATGGTGCTCCAAAAGTTGTTCTTTTAAAAGTTGTTCATATAAAATGACCACCAAATAACAATACAGAGTTTTCTTCTTCGAATATATATTTTTTTTAATTTTTGACAATTATATATATTAAATTTTGGTCAACTTTATTCCTCATTACCTTGTCCCTTTTTCTAATTAAAACACTTCTTCCCAACAAGTGACAATCAATCAATCCTTTTTATTCTTTAAAATAAGTACCCATTTATTGTGTGTTACCTGGATACATTCTTTCTTGAATGCTAATAGCGAGAGCTCTCTGACCTCTACACATTAATTACACTATTTGAAGCTTAGGTCTGCATGCTATCTTGCTCTATTGTTATCCTATTTAAAGCTTGCATTGTTCTTGTATATAAACACTTCTGTCTTTGCCTTGGAAGTAAAATAGAACAGTCTACAGTAAGAGGCAGGGCTGTGTTTCTGCACACTTCCAGGCGACAGTGGTGCCAGGTGGAGTCAGTGCTCTGGCACTCTTTAGTGTCTGATTTGATAAATAGTAATAGATAATCCACTAATTTCCAGTGCAATAAGGACATGTTTGCAGTGATTCAACCTGAAGAATTTCAAGCTTCTTCGAGCTGGCAGGGTAGTTTTATTTCCACTCTTGTACCATGAAGACATATTCATGCATATATTAAGTGTATATGCATGTACACACACTTCAGACATTAATGTGCATTAAATAACCACAGGACCAAACTTATCACATCTAAATTTAGTACATATACATAAGGTTCTTTTCCTAGCTCTTCCTCCCCCATACACGCTTCCAGCCAACTCTCCATGTAGTCCTTGACATGTGCTGCCCTGTGCAGGCTGACGCTGTCTGTCTGTCTCAGGACCGTCCTGCCCAGGTGCTCCTTACTATGTGTGGCTGCCAGTGAGTGTGGCTTTATTCTCTCACATTGTTGACCAAAGCTGCCTCCTGGAACCCAAATATGCCCCTGTCACCTGAGGGAAAGCCATAGTTTAATTTCTCCAAATAGATTCAGTAATGGAGGACAATAGTTGACGTGAGCCAGCTGCAGGAAGAGAGAAGTGATTATCTTGGCTGGAATTAAGCGGCTACAGGTGCCAACACCTGCTGCACAGTTAAAGAGTGTCTACATGACCGCTGTTTTCTCTCATCCGGAAACATTTCATTTGGTATTTGAATCAATAGAAACAAGGTCTTTGGCCTGAATTTGTCTTACATAACAGGCAAGCAAAATACAGACCCCAAATGAGCATCATTGGCTTGCTGCACGCTCTAAAAGAGGCATAAAAATTCCACCATCTCATATTTAACAAAGCAACTTCAAGGCTGTGCCATGGAGAACATGTTAGAGTCATTGTTTTGAATGAGATGACATCACGGAAAGAATGGAAAAGCCTGTATTTTGAATAAAATGATGCCATGGAGTGTGGGAAGTATGAGTCAGCACGTTCTGACAAGCTGTCCACAATGGCCCACGCATGCGCAGCAAGCATTTCTGAATTTACTATCCCCGGAACCTGCCTGACATCCAGATACAAACAAAGACAGAACTTGTAACCAATGCAGCCAATTGGCTAGCGCCGACTACCCAGGACAAGCAGTTACAGACCAAGGGGACATTGGCGGAGGGTATAAAGGAACTCCTTGATCCTACAGTAAGAGTTTCTGTTTCTCCTCCCGCTCCTGGTTCTGTGGTGCTGATTCCTCATCTTCTCACTCCCTAGCACCAGGATCATCCCAAGGGGCTGAGTAGGGCAACAATGGAGAACATGTTAAAATTAGCATTCTGAATAAGATGACATCATGGAGAACATCTCAATGAGATGAGGTCATGGCTTTCTACTTTCCTGATTATGATGTGCTGCTCAAGTTTTTCCCAATTGTGGCAAAATATTGGAGAACGAATACTTAAAGCTAGGAAAGTTGCATTTTAGTTCAAGTCTTTTGAAGTCTCAGTTGATGCTTGTTTGGCTCCATTGTATGTTGGCCTGTGGCGAGGCATGAAATAATAGCTAGGACATGTGGTAGAGAGGCATGATGGTCTGGAAGGAATAAAGGCCAGGAAAGGGAGAGAGTGTTAATGCTCAATTCAAGGCTCTCCAGTAATGGCCTCACTTCTTACACCCAACCCCACCTCTAAAGGATCAACCACTGCCCAATAGTGGCACAGGCTGATGACCAAATCTCTAGCCTCTGGGACACATTAAGTAGTGAAATGATAACATTCTTGTTTTACTTTTCCTTCTGATTAAGTTGATCTGAAAGCTTTCAAATCTCAAGTATTTTGCTAGGAGTCTTATCTGCCATTGTAAATTTTTCATTGACAGAAGGAAATCTGGCTTCTGCTCAACACCTTGTTCTGCCTCACTGGAAAACCCAAATCTTCTTGGATTGGATTCGTGAGAGTCCAGCTCAATATTTCAGTCTCTCCTGCTGTTCACTCCCCATCCTACTCCACTCTCAAATTTCTCCAATTTCCTCTGTCGCTGCTCAACAAGTGGCCTAAGCCCAGCAGCATCAATGTCAATTAGTATGGTTAAACAGGCAGAGGCTTGGAACCATTTCTACCTGCTTGAATCAGAATCTACACTTTACAAACAACACCAAAGGTTTCTCTATTCTGAAATACGGAGGAACACTGATATAACACATTCAAACCACACAGTAGACTGCTGTATTTTTGTGACTCCTTAGGAATGGAAACTCCTTAAGATCAGGCTTTTTGTTGTTGCTGTTGTTGTCGTTGTCAACGTTGTTGTTGTTGCCGTTGTTGTTGCTGCTGTTGTTGCTGCTACTGCCACCATTCATTTATAGCCATGGGCTTGGTACTCTGCCCTCACATCTATGTTCCTGGGACCTGACCACTGCTGAGTCTAGCCACCTTGGACTCTGACCAAGATATGGTCCCATGTGCTTCCATTTCTGCTCCCCTCCCTTTATACCTCTGTTTTAAAAGCTATGGAGTTTTAGTTATTTCCCAAATACGGTTTTTATTTCCTATATATTTGGATATTTTTGCTTTACTCAATGCTTACTTCCCTGCTGTAAATATGCCTAGAGATCTGGTCTTTCTGAAAAGCAGACTCTGCTTTGTGTTTGAACTATTAACTGCTGCAGGGTGGAGGCTGGTGTCATTCTATTCTGTTTTCACACTGTGAGTATAGTACATAATGGTGTACTAGAAGACCCTGATCAGAGATAACCCACCACGTATACTGTCAATTAAAGGCAGCTGCATTAGGTATGGAGTTATTGCCTTGCAGCTTTAGGATTTTGTAAATAATTATTCCAAGCACAACATTTGTCTTGCCAACTTGAAAGAATGGAGACATTCCCAAAGCACATCTAATTTACCCTGGTGATGTGTAACTCACCCAACAGTTTTAGCTCCTTGTATCCCTATTAAATTTAGTTCAGTTTGGGCATGGCTAGAAATTCCCAACCTGTACACACACACTGGAGACTTGTTGGTGCCTTGGTTCCTGATTATTTTGAAAGGAGCTGTCTTTGAAGTCTTCTCCTGCTCTATCCTGTATTCAAATGCAAATTCTGAAGGAACTGAAAAGAAAGAAGCAGCAGTAACTTGTGCTTGTCAGCTGAGACGTGGTGCATTTGTTTCCACCTCTGTCGTCTTGTGTCAAAGTACCTCTTACTACATTCACTGGACATCATGGCCCTCAACGACTCAGGATGTGGGTAGAAGTACATATTGTGTCTATAATTTTGAACCTTTGAGGAATGGGATTAGTAATAAGAGTGAATGTGTGATAAGCTTGGGGAAAGGGAGGGAGGGAGTGAATAACCACCACAATGAGCACAGGAGAATGTGTAGCTAGCTCAGCCCTTAACAGCACCGCCCTCAAGTCAGGAAGGGTGAAAGTTTACTATTACATATGTGCTTCACCAGCAGAGACCAGGGTCCTCAGCAGGAACAGCAAGTGTGCTTAACTGCAGAGCCATATCTCCGACCCAGATTTCATTCTTATTATGTACAGAACAGGTTCTGTTCTAGGCTTTCTCTGGACCTATATTTTCCTAGCTCCACCCTCTAGGCCATATGTGAGATTTGTGATGGGGTCACAATCCCAGAATGAAGGAAAAGTTTCATGATATCTTTTTTATTATGACCACAGCAACAGTGAATAAGTGACATAAAAAGGGACAATAACACATACTTCTACTGTAATTCCTACAGATATTCAGTACTTGCCGCAAGTCTTGAAATAATTATAATAAAATGTGGTATATAGAGGAAGTGAAGGCAAAAGTGGGTGAAATATTAGAGCACGCCATTTGAGAACTATTATATCTACTTAAATCAGAAAAACAAAATAAAAGCAAGGGTTCCCTGATCCTCTTGAAAGGTCATTTTCCTGTTTGAATCCAGGTTTTCTCATTCAGAAAACGAGGTTTCTCAATCAGACCTGTGTTAGTTTTTCTATATAATCCATGTACCCACCTCCCTGTCTACCCATGTACCTCTCCATCTAACTCCACGTTCATTAACTCCTATCATCAATGTAGATAGGATGCTTAAGGCACTTGCTTCTTCACTCAATCACCACTATGAGTCTACGGATTATAATGCACCACTTTAGGCACAGAGATGAATCCACGAAATGAATGTGTTCTATTCAAATCGCTGACAGTTCAATAAAGAAGGTTCAGTTCATAGTGCATGAAAAGCAAGAGTCATGGAACAGAACATTGCCAAAGACACAAGAAGGATTCCTGGATATTTGTGTATCTGGTGAGAAGGAATTGGATGTCAGAATACAATAGCACAGCATGGATGGATGGATAGGAGTGCCAGGATGAAAGGCATTCCCCTTCAGACTAAGAGAGTACTGTGACTGCATGGTTTGAGCAGAAAGATGTAAGTCTTCTTGGCTAGAGAAAAGATCTGGAGTTCTTATCATCCCAATACTAATGCTACATTATTTAGGTGCAGAGCTTTGTAAAAACGTGTTAGTATTTTGTTGAGTTTTTATCATATACAATGAAATAAATGCTGGCGTCTACGGTAAGTATGTGTCAGTGACAGAAGTTACCTGAAAACATTTGAGGTAACCACTAATTGCATTCATCTGCTAATTAGCACTTTCTTTGTCACTGACAACAATACCAGATTGGATTTCCTACTGGGAAATGCAAGTTAAGAACATCAAGAAAGTAAAGTTCTAGTTGCTATGAGGATGTTCAGAACAAAAATGTGTGAGAAATGATATCACGCTAAGTTTAAGAGGTGGGTGGCCAATGAGGAATGTAACACACATATGTCCATAATAATAGCAATAACTAAATGTTATAAACAGCCCTGGTTCTACTTGACTACAAAGAGACATTGAACTAATGGCTAAATAGAAATCAGGCTAATATTTTGGCCGGTTCAGTTCAGTCCTGGGCACAGACCAACCAACCAGAGCTTCCAGGGACTAAACCACTACCAAAAGACTATCTACATGGACTGACCCAGGGCTCCAACTGCGTATGTAGCAAAGAATAGCCTTGTTGGGGCACCAGTGGAAGGGGAACCTTCGTCCTGCCAAGGTTGGACCCCCAGTGCAGGGGAATGTTGGCGGTGGGTGGGGGGGTAAGGAGGGTGGATAGGGGGAACTCTGTATGGTGGAGGGGGTGGGGATGAGGGCGGGGATGGGGGCTTATGGACAGGAAACCAAGAAAGGGAATACCATTTGAAATGTAAGGAAAGAAATACATCTAATAAAAAGAAAAAAGAAAAGAGGAATCAGGCAAGCTCTAGTGAAGGGGAGAAAGTGAGCAGAGGAAGATGCAGAGTTAGAAGCCTGGTGATGAACGTGGTTCTTATCCTAAGCCAGGGGAAAGCCATTAAGCTAATGTTCTTGCACCCAACTGAATGTATGTCTTTAAATGTATCAGACACAGTGAGTTATTTATTGTTTAAAGCTCTGCAGAATCTGCTTTGAAAAACACCAAGTAGAGACTGGCAAATTAAGATTTGAATAAACTTGCTAGTTTGTAACTTTAATTTTTTTCAAAACCTATTTTTAATCATGATTCATAAATGCTTTAATCTCCCCTGTAGCCTACCACCCACCAGAGGCAGTGGGAGAGAAAGAATACAGGGGACAGGGGAAGTGAAACTGTTTAGAAATATACTTTGAAGCAACTCCTCTGTGTTGTCGGCAGTGCAGTTCACAGGTTAGCAACAACAGCGCTATCCACTCGCAAACACTACAGATACACCAGTAGTCCAGTCTGGTAGAGTCAGCAAAGCAAACAGGAATTAGCAGTGGTGACAGTATCTAGAGACAGTCAGGCCTCAGCCTCAGCAAGAGTCAGCAGGAGGGACCCAAAGGGACACCAGGGGAAGTTTTCTTGGCTGTGCCTCTCTTAGGGAAGCAAAGATCAGTGAAATCTAGAGATCCACAAGCATTCTATTGCTAGTTCTATAAGCAAGCCAAGCCCAGCCTGCTTTACTGTCCATTAAGTCCTATTTATTCTCTCCAAATGTAATGTATCCTCCACCGGTCTTGCCTCAGAATGTCTTGCCTCGGCGTGTGCACCTGATGCAAGTGCAGCCGACATCATTCTGCCAATCAGCCTGAGTCCATAGAAACTGCAGTACGCCATTGGAAGGTTTTTGGTGCACTTGTCTCTATAGAGTCTCAACAAATGCAGCTCACCTACAAAACCAATACATGTGTGCTGTTAGCAAAGAATCCATCACCGCGTGTCCTTTAACATGCTTGCTTTAGGAGAACGTCCTTTCACCTGTATCTGCTTCTGCTAAATGTTCCTTCATGTGTCTGCCTTAGTCTTTCACTTGTGTCCAAATTTACATGTTCCTTCACATATGTGTCCCAGCAGAACACCGTCCAGCACAACCGACTTTCCAAATAACCTTAAAAGCTTCCACGTCGCTAATTTTAGTCATTTAATCAGTAAAGAAGTCTGAATGTGCAAACACTGGCTTCTTGCTTTTCAAGGAAAGAATGTGACCTGGGACAGAGGTTCAGAGATCTCACTTCTGTCATGTGCCCAAAGGTGGGTTCTCCTTCTTTGTACTTTGCTTGGAATTCTAACCACCTAGTTTCTTTCATTCAATCCTACTCTTTTCTGATTTTTTTTTCTTTTCTAGTCTCAGATCATGGAGGACTTTGATGAACTTTGAAGGTCACAATTTGTGCGTTGGTGCTAGAAATGTCTGAAAATGCTCCTGGGGCCTCAAATTATTACAAGATCCAGAAGACTGCACTATAAGATGCGGATACAGAGTATCCGCTACATTATGGTTCTCAGGAAAAGACAAGAGTGAGGCAGAGAGACAAGAAAAAAGCAAAACCAGACAAAGCAATCTGTGGCAAAGAACTGAGGGACAAGAGTCAGCTGTCAGTCATCCTGTTCCTGATAAACAATGCCTCTTTCAGGAGCAGACATACCTGTAGATATTTAGCCTCGTGTGCATCGTCGACACCAAATATCTAGGCTACCACAGGAACAGATCACACAAAATCGAAACCAAAACAGCAACAAAACCCAACAAAAACAAAGAAACAAATCTAAAAACCAAAACAAAAACTTTAATGACAAACCCTATTCCTTCACAACTAAAGTTTCTTTTCTGAGCCCAGGTTGCAGGATAATTTGTGTCTTTAAGTTGTCTAGGGTCACTCCCCACCAAGCGCTTGTCTAAAATTTCTTCGGCAGGTCCTAGCATTAGCTTGTTTTTATTCACAAAAGAGCCTACTACAGAAAGCCTGTTGGCAAGGCTGTTATGCTGACAAAGAGGCCTGGTGCAGCCTGTCATCAGATTAGGCAGTCAAGCAGGGTTCCCGGACACTTTGCCATTCACTATGTGAGTATGGATGTCCTCAACAATTGTGCTTCTTGCCCCACTAAAGGCAGAATTGATGTTACAGTGAGAAATTGACAATATACAGCTTATATTCATTGAACCGACTAAATAATGTAAGCTAAATAAAACTAATAAAAATCACGAGACGAGTATTTATACTTTTGAGCTCAGAATTTAAAATTGCCTTCTTTTTGAAGGTATAATTACCTACTTCCTTGCATGAACTATTGACTCCAAGCCCATTGGTTCAGTTGCTTTTATGTTTCACACTTTTCTGTCCTCCTGGCATTCCTTTCACACTTCCACACCAGCCAATATGCATTCTTTTCCCTACTTTTGCTTTTCTGACACAGGGTCTCTCCATGCAGCTTTGGTTGGTCTAGAATACTAGATACCTGCCTCTGTTCTCAAGTGCTGGGATTAAAGGTGCGTGCTACTTTTCATCAGTGTGTTTTCCAATAATTCGGCAGGGTTCAGTGGATTCCTAGGTTTCCCCACAAGAGTTTATTTCACTCTTCTGTGTGATGAAAACATCTTGTTTATTGAGTTTGTTGTCGTGCCCAACCTCGACCAGCAAGGAAGACACGACTAGCAGAGATCTTTTCTATGTAGTTTATTTAGGATCCTTGATATAAGCTTATTCTCTCTCTCCGGGGAACGCCCTGTATCAGCTTAAATACCTAACGCTGACCAACCTCAGCGTGTCACGCGGGTCATGTAGACAGGCTGTCACTATGCGAAGCTTAGCAGGCAAGGCAGACATAGCTAAGTAAGGACTTGTTTATTATAAGCAGCCCACCGCTGGAGGTGGAAGGCGGAAACCAGGCGCCCATCTTTGAGCAGAGGCACGTGAGTCCCCTACAGTTTGTCAATTTATTTATTTTATTAATTCTTTAGGCTAACAGACAATCTAATGGGCAGCTTTATACATGTGTCATTATAGTTTATTCTCATCCATGTCTCCCTGTTTCCCTCTCTTCCACTCCACCCAGCTTTCAGTTGCTTTCTCTTTCCCTCCCAGTTACTTGCCTCTGCTTTCCTTGTCATGTATATAGTTTTTCTACTTCATATTTACTTTTCTTCTGTCCTTCTTGATTCTCCTTCTAGTTTTATGACATTCAAAGACACATTAAATACTATGTGCAGACACACACACACACACACACACACACACACACACACACAACTCTGAGCATAGACCCATAGAAACACATACACTTACAAACAAACAATGAGGAAAGTGAGAACTGCTTTCTTTTACTGAGGCTGCACTCTCAGAGCACGCACAGCCATACTTCCCTTGCTTCTCATTTCCTCTGCGGAAGCGGCCTCAGATATGGTACGATGAAGTGGCTGGATACAGGCTGGCAAATCAAAGACCTGGAATAATAAGTTGGCTATCAAGAAGAGAGTGGGAAAGAGCCATAAAGTTGTTCGTGAATATCTCACCATCTCAGAATTATGCATACATAGATCGTATCATGTTTACTATCCATAAACTATGGGAACTGAGCTCTGGCTACCATGGACTGATCATTAAGTAGTGTTCATATGGGGTAAATCCAGATAACAGTGTAGACGCATCACAAACTTAGCACATTGAAACTATTGCATCTGGGTATGAACGCTAACTCCAACCTTTCCCCATAGGACTTAAACGAGACTTTGCTACAACATTCAGTTCTGTAATGCTTGGGCCTATAAAGAATTATGAAATTCTCACCTGCATCAGGGAAGAAAATGAATGCATGCCAACACATGGTGACAGTGCAGATGCTGGTATCATTTGATAAAGACTTCAACAACTTTGAAAAGTCTTGGATGACCAATCATGAACACACTTGAAACAGATATAATCAACATGGTGTGGGAATAAAACAGATAAATAACTAGGCACCTAGTGAAAGTGCTACATTCCCTAGATATTAGATTTTCAAAGTAGCTTTACTTTTAAACTTTCAGTATGGTTCATATACTATCAAATTCACAACTTCTAATGATCCTTGATATAGACAGAAAATCATAGAATTATTTAATTCTAGAATGCTTTTCTTATCTTAGAGGAAAAAATGTTTATTGGCAGTGACTCTTTTCTTCTTTCCTCCAAACTACCCAAATACCTACATACCATTTTGGTATTTTTATTTATTGGATATTCAGTGCTGATACAAAGCCAACCTATTTCTAAATGTGCCTTCATCTGCTTTCTATGTAAAGCTACATTTTATAGGCATATCCTTACCTGCATGAGACTTTTATGACATTTTGGAAACTGAGTAATAGGGGAGAGTCATGAATCATAATTTGCTAGATAGTAAAACATGGGATATTTGTTCAATGATGACTGGTAACCCAACAAAGAAATCTAAATGAAGTAAGTGACAAAAATTAAATCTTCAATTGTACTACAATAACCAAAGTTAAAAATTTAAAATCCCACAAATGCTTAGAATAGAATCAAATAAATTCTGCAGTGCTCTGAAAAAAATGTGGCACTGAAATCCATAAAATTTAAACAAATTGTACTTTCTTGCCAAAAATATCAGTCATTTATTTCAAAACTTTTCTTGATTAGAATATACACACCTTGGATCCCTCACTTTGCAAATAAAGACTGTAGCTGCTAGGGTTTTGAGCATGTATCTGTGTGCATGATGTTACAGTACATTTGAGTGTGAATGAGTACAGACATATGTAGAGCTATACATCAAGCTAGAATCTATATTTTCAGGAAGAGTGATTGGCTGTCTTATGGCTGTCAGTCCTATTTATACTTCTGCTTTGATGATTAGAATTTGTTACCTCATAAAAAGCTCCAAGTTACTTGTAGATATATATTAATGTCTACCTGAGGCTGAGTCTGCAAAGTTAAATATGATGCAGTGTGAAATAGAGTTGTATCTAAGAAAATTAATGGATAAAATCCATTTGATTATTAATATACTTCTAAAAGCAAGAACATTGCTTTGGGATGTGAAAAATATAAACACAAATCTGTTTGTAGGTACATGAAAAAACAAATGTGCATGTTTCCTTTTTAAGTATTTCATAGTAAATGTATCTTATTGTAAAAAACTTACAATAAAATTGCAAGGAAAAACATATATTTTTGAGTGATTGAAATAGTTCCCAAAGGGGGTCATGAGAAGTTGTACTTCAAGACAAATATATGAACAATACAAGCTCACAATGTGATTGATTTTATTTTGCAACATTTTCTTTCTCCCACTGAATATTATAAAGCCCTGATGTACATCAAGGAACGTGTGAAATCTATCAAAAAAATCTTCACTTTATAGTAGCATAATGTGGGTAGAAATGGTTGTGAAAACTCACGTTCACTTTTGCTGCTATAATTTTCCCAGAGAAATAAATATTGAAGTGCTATAGTTGAAATCTAAATGTGAATAAAAAAACTTTAAAATAATAATGCCTTTGCCAGGGGAGAGGATTGTGGTTTTTCTTTCTTTCTTTTCCTTTCTTTTTCCTAAAATTGAGAAAGGATCTCCTGTGTAACTATTTAGCTGTGTAGCCAAAGGTAACCTTGAAATCCTGCTCCTTGTACTTCAGTATCCTGACTTATTTATTGATCCCAGACTTCTACAGTATTCATCAGTTAATAATGATATTTATTAAATTATATTTTTCACTGTGTAGTGTGTGTATGTGTGTGTGTGTGTGTGTGTCTGTGTGTGTCTGTGTGTATCTGTATGTAAATCTGTGTCTGTGTGTAAGTATACGGTACCTGTGTGGGTACATGTGGAAGCCAAAAACGGCATTGGGTTCCCTTGAGCTGAAGCTGCAGGAGCTCTGAGCCACCTGACTTGGATGCTGTGAAGTGAGCATAAGTCCTCTGGGATAGCATGGTGTTTTCTTAAGTGCTGAGCTAGCCCCTCAGTCCCTTAGAATGCACATTTTCATAAAGTTCTTATAAGTTAATACCAGAATCAAGTCACTCCTGTACATCAATCATAAGTACTAACAAGAACTGAGATTTCTACAGGATCAGCCTCAACTTTAGCCAAGCAAGATTTCTGCAGGTATGAATAAGATTTTCATTAAAATCACAGTCATAAAAATAGATTCCCTGGTATTAGGAGACTATCGGCAGTTTTGAATAACTGCCCTGACAGTATCTGGATATACAGCTCCTGGAGAAATTTGGTCAAGTGGCCCTGTGTTCAGGAGCTCATGTCACCTCCCACAGTTGCTAGGGAGTTGTGTATGGTGGGGAACCAGATGCTAAGCTATGCGGTACCTATGGAAGAGGAAGGATAACTTTCTGGTAAAGTTACATTTCTTCTAGACCCATCTATATTTTCAGAATTATACACTTTATTCGATTTCAAGAGTTACTTTATAGTCTTATAATAGCACACACTGAAACAACCTGAAAAACACTAATGTCATATTTCATCATTAAGAAATGTGAACAAAAAACTTTAAAATAATAAAGCATTTGCCAGGGGAGAGGATTGTGGTTTTCTTTCTTTTCAAAAGGGGCTATGTTATCATAACCCCATGTTTTGAAGCTTTGTTGTAGCACACATAGTATATAAGAAACAGTGCATAATAAAATATACTACTAATAAATATTAAAAATAATAATTACAACTAAGTAATGAGCATATGTCCTATACCCACAGACTCTCTAACCTCACTGTAATTCTTCACCACCCGCCCTATCACTGCTCTCCCCATATTTGATTTATTTTCTGTCATTGAAGGTTAGTTACCAGGTTTTAAGGTTTTGTGTAATTAGAATCACAAAAAATGGAATCCTTCGTGTCTGGCTTGCTTCATGCATTGTCATTGCTGACAGAGATTCCCTGGGTTTTTGTGTTCGTGCCTGTGTCCCTGCCATCTGTAACGCTATAGTACATGACTCAGGTTTTCACAAGCCATTGAGTTATTCAAATACTATTTATATCTCAGCGGTTCCAGATTTGGGCTTTTACAAATTAGGTGTGAATGTTTGTATAATAGCATTTATGTATTATACAAATGCTAGTCTTTCCTCAACAAATATTTGAAATGGCTACTCTTTATATTAAGTTCAACTTTATGTTTGTGTATGTATATGTTGCTTGTATGTTCATGCACATGAAAGCATGTGCATGTGTGTGTGTGTGTGTGTGTGTGTGTGTGTGTGTGTGTGTGTGTGTGTGCTATATACATGTGTGCCCATACCTTGAGACAATATGTTCAGAGGTCAAAATTTTTAAAATACCTAAAACATTAATTGAGCAAAATAAGGCCGTAAATTTTGGAGATAGCGAGGGGATTATGTGAGAGTGGTTGGAAGAAAGGAAATAATTGGGGGAGCATTATATGTTTTAATTTCAAAAATAAAAAGTAGAGAAAAAATTTTCTTAGTTTTTTTGACAGTTTCCTTCAATTCGTTTTGATAATATTCAGTCCCCCAAATCTTCAGAGTCCCTGAGTGTGTGTGTGTGTGTGTGTGTGTGTGTGTGTGTGTGTGTGTGTGTGTGTGTGTGTGTGTTGGCGGGATGGGAATCATTGCATATCTTACTTTCCGAAACAGTGCTTCTCATTAGATCTGGAGCTCTCCAGCTTGGCTCTGTTGTTTGGCCAGCTTCTCAGAAGCTGCCATCATTGTCTCCTTGGCTCTGGCCTACAGATATGCACTACTATGCCCGGGTCTTTAGACACCTGAACTTAAGCCCCCATGCTTATGCATCAAACACTTAACACTTAATCTATCTACTGAGCAATCTCCCCAGTCCAATACTTAACTTCTAAAGAAATACAAACCATTTCTTAGTTATGCTACTTCACATAAATACCAGGATTTATGAATGTCTTCATTCCTCCATATGTTGGGTGTGACAAATCTATTTTTAACCACACAGCAGTAGTGTAATGCTCTTTTTAGCTTTAACTTATATTTCTGTAACAGCATATCATGTCAGAATATTTTTGTGTGTGTAATAGACACATGTGCATCTTTTATGGTGATCAGTCTGTTTAAACAATTTGCCCAGTTTAAACTTGGGTTCTTATTTTTAGATTCTGCACTCAAGTCATATGTCAATGATATCTTTGAAATGTAAGACATTTGTATATCAAATGTGGATACATGTGGACACTCAATGCATACTTGAGTAACTGCAGTATTTTATTAATGGTAAGTGACCAAGGCTACTTTTTGAAATCTTTTAGTATTTAATGACTTAGTTTTGTTTTTGAGCCATTAGTAGACCATTTTTATAGTTTTTTAATTAGTTAAGACTGGGTTTCTTGATCCACTCGGTCCAAATTCAGGCTCGAATAGCTTAGCTACTTCTTATTGTTTGACCTTCTTATGTAAGTTTCTTAAATTCTCTTCACTTCCTTTATCGACTGCATTGCTTTGGTATCTGCTTCGAGGTGCCATGATGTATCACAGGATTTTATGTACAGGAGATGTGCAGAGACTGTTTAAAATAAGCTTTTTTTAAAAGATTTATTCATTTATTTTATGTATATAAGCATACTGTAGCTGCCTTCAGACACACCAGAAGAGGGCATGGGATCCCATTACAGATGGTTGTGAGCTACCATGTAGTTGCTGTGAATTGAAATCAGGACCTCTAGAAGATCAGTCCATGCTCTTAACCTCTGAGCCATCTCTCCAGCCCACTTAAAATAGCTTTTATAATGTTTGATAAACTCATCATTTACCCGCTCCTGCTTTCTCATGCTTTCTGTGATGGACTTTACTGTGGCCAAGTCTCAGACTGCCTGGATCACAAGAATGATTCTGTTCAAAGGCTACAGGCTCCCAGGAAGAGGACTTATGTGGTTGAGAATTATTTCAAAGAACCTGTGTGACACAGGTAGGTATTTCTGGTTAGCTGATACTAAGAGATGCTAGTGATAAAGACCAGAGTACTTTGAATATGAGAGATGAAGAAACCTGTTTATTAATTTGCCTCTTACCAGTGGAGTTTGGGGTTTTGTATAATTTTCTTTCTCAAAGATCAATGCTGATAGTATATTTCATTTAATTTAGGTTCTCTGAGATGATAGCACACTGTTCAGTGTTAGAAAAGAAACAGTATCAGTAGAGGACGTCATGTTTGGCTTGATGCAATTAAAATACCAACTCTCAGAGAACATCTTCTGAGTTACCCTTTCTAAGAAGGTGATTCTGAGCTTGCTAATGGAAAATTGTGTAAACAATGATTTCAAGAATTTTCTGTCAGCAAGTATGAGGTTAGCTTTGGTTTGAGGCCAAATTGTAAAATGATGACTTTGGATTGTCTCTCCTCAGAAGTAGCCCTGTTAAGGGAAGCCAAACATTTGAGGTGAGTTGGTTAGGAGCTAACAAGAAGGGTATGAGAGACCAGAGTCTGACCTTCAGACCAAACGTCAATAGGGTGATAAAGTTTGTATTAATGTCAGGTAACTTTTCAAAATAGGTGACTGGTAAGAAAAGAAAGTCATACCTGCTTAATTCACATTTTATTTCTAGTGCTTGGCACAATGTTTATTATATCACAGATGTTCATTTAACACAGGCAAAAATGTACATTTTCAAATGTTCAACATAATATTTCCTTATCTACAGTACAAGATCCAGTTTATTAGATTATCTTTCTCTTTCTGCATCCTAGTGGGTGAATTAGGCGTAATATGATGCTTGGAGGGTTTTACTTGGTGTGAAAGAACCACAACCTCATGCACAGCTCCCAGTCTGAGTCCTGCACTAATCCAAATCCTCTCTAAAGTCAGCTCCATTTATGACAATGACATCAGATCAATATTCCCTAGTCTAGCTGCAAGCATTTAAGCACATGAGCTTTTTTTACTTTATTTCTTCCCTTTATGTTTCCCATTGCCTCCTAGAGAAATAGTTAACAGCAATATGAAAGCTTGTATTTAGATACAATTATAATGTGGGAAGGAAGGAGGATGCTACTGCTTGCTCCCATTCAAGACAAGAAGCTACCACTAGAAGGATGCCAGTGACACTGTGCTGTTTGGAGCACTATATCTATCTTTGGTCACAAACCCAGGATCAGACTCAAGAAGTCTCAGCTTGCACATGTGAGCACTATCAATGATTAAAAATCCTTTGTAGTAGAGCTTATATTAACCCTGGTGATTTACTGTATGTTAGAGAAATAAGGAAACAAACATCTACAGTGTTCCCCTCATGTGCAAGGTACAGTATTAGATGCTTTAAAATTATTTTCAAGAGTAACCCATCAATATATTAATATACTATCTTTAAACTCATTGACTGTCTCATGTATGGAGATGTAAAGCCAAAAGCAATCAAATGATGAACTGTTATCTTCTGTCAAGTCAGGCAGTAGTGCCAGAAGTGACACTCAGCTCTAGGTAGAACTCATGACACTGTTATTGAGGTGACAGCTAATAGAAACTAGGGAGAGTGCCATTCCCCTGCATCATATCATGAGTTCACATCTTCAGTTTATCAATCAATGAATTTTGATCTCTTCTACCAACTGGCATTGCTAGGGAATTAGAGAAAACACAGTTGAAATACTGTGTGTCATTCAGAGATACCATTTCCCTTAAGTTGTAGCATATTTACACCAAATTCTACACCATGATGGCCAGGAAAAAAGAGTTTTAGAGCTTTTTATAAAATACATTACCTGAATGCATTTAAGTCAAGAGATGGTTTTACACATCAGATGAAGATGCCAAATTTGCCCCTCCTTGTACCTTTAATATGACCCCGTAGGTGCCCTCTTAGTATCTTCCATGACTCTCTGGCGTCTGTAGTATATATTTAGATTTTTATAAGATGATCTTGATAAAACTAAGCCATAAATAGTATGTAGAGCAAATTTGCTGATAGGTGAATCGTGTGATGGATTATAAAATCATTATATTTTAGATGATGTAACATAAATGTGATTGCTAGATATATAAAGGTAAGCGGACCTGTAAAGTGAATTATATATTCTAGCTAGTCTATATAAAAGACATAGAAGTCTGGAATTTTATTTAGAAACTGTGAGCCTAGATTGAGCAAATTCTGAGCTATTCTAACATCTATCTGTCTTGTTACTTGCTATTTGAGTCTCATACAGGCTGTTCCATTCCATCAGCCTACCTGTCCTGAGAGTATACTTCTACTGGCCATGTTCTCATGGTTCACCTCCTCTGATGGTAGCCTCCTGATCTCCTTATCTTCTTTATGCTTCTCCCCATATTCACTCTTATGACCCTCACTCAATTCTCAGATCCTGCCTTCCTCTCTATATTACCCTAAAACAGGCTCTAGCCTTTTCTTAACCAATATTTTTCAATTGGAGAATAAGGGGTATACAACAAAGGCTGGTATATGTGAGAATTCGTTTGTCTTGGGACAACCAGATCTTGGGGTTCAGAATGTAGCATTTGTAAACATAGCACCAGAACAACCCCTGACACTGAACTTTGAAATTTTACTTTGTTTCACTATGGACTAAAGTGAGTATCCTCTAAATTCCTGGGTTGACATTTTAACCTTCAGTGTGACTGTATTTAAAGCAGGGATTGTAATACTTGACCTACGATTAGTGGTATAAGATAAGGGCTTGGTATGACAGAATTAGTGTTCCAGGAAGAGATTCTGGATAATTTACTCAGAGCCTCCCCTTACGGTGAGAGAGCCCAGAGGGGGAGTAGGAATTTCTATGCTAAGAAGAGATTTCTCATAAGAATTCAGGGATACTGTGATCTCACTCTTCCAGTGCCCAGAACTGTGAAAAGATAACTTTCTGTTGTTTAATTCATCCTGTTGCTGGTATTTTATTAGGCAGTGAGAGCAGTCTCAGATAGACTGTAAAACATGTTTTCTCTGAATGATGCATAAGCAGAAATTGAGATTCATGCTTGTAAAAAGACATAGAAGCAATAGGTAAATGAAAGACGCCAATTGATTAGACAGATAGATTATTGACAGATGATAATAGATAAGGGATAAATATGTGATAACACATTTCACTAAAATTTCTGTTGTTAAAAATTTCTGAATGTTGTAATATTAAATAGAAATATGGCCCAAATTATTGACTAAGATACAAACTCAAGAGTTCAAGTGTTTGCTGGAGGATTTGTCAAAGGCACACATTCTCAATAGAGGCCATAATTGCCAATGAAAATCAAAATGTTTTACTTATGTCTATGCCTTCTTAAATCGGCTCACACCTTGAGGTAGAACCTAGGACATTTTTAAACAGGTTATTTGCTTCTACTACTGCCTAACCTGAATGCCAACTTTGCTTTTGCACCTTTTAAACATATGAAAAGGCAAAATGAAAAACAGCAGTTGCCTATATTTGACTCAGGATATGGATAAAAAATTGGCTACCAAGTATCCAAACACAGAAGTATATGAGAGTCATTTCACATGTACTAGCACACCCATATGTTATATTAATTAATGTTAGTTATGAAAGTACATGTAATTAAAACACATAGAACAACTTCATATAAATGTAATTTATATTTTTGTCTTGAGATAAAAGAATATATAAAATGAATAAAGCACTTGGTAGCTTTCAAAGCACATTTCCCTGTATGATCCCTCATGAGTCTCGAAGCATCCTGAAGATCACCAGTCAAGGTGCTGTCCTGTCATCAGATGAGCTTAGTGAAGCCGCATTAGAGAATGCAGTAGATGTGACTGTCCCAAACTAACAGTTTTGCTGAGATCCAATGATCTAAAAAGTCTAAGATAAAGTCTTTGCAATCTGTTTCCCAAATATCTGTAAAAACAAGCAAACAAATCAATCCATAGTTACAAAAATATATTTTATATATTCCAAAAATGAAGCTACATATTGCTAGACATGAGGGAAAATGGACACTCATATAGGACATCAACACACTGTTATTCTGTAGTTTCCATTGTAAAGATTTTTTATTAGATATTTTCTTTATTTACATTACAAATGTAATCCTCTTTCCTGGTTTTCCTTCAGGAACACCCCCATCCCAACCCCCACCCCTGTCTCCATGAGGGCACTTCCCCACCCACCTACTCCCTTCCACCTCCCCACCTTGGCATTCTCCTACACTGAGGCATCCAGCCTTCACAGAACCAAGGTCCTCTCCTCCCACTGATATCCTACAAGGCCCACCCTCTGTATATGTGGGTGGAGCCATGAGTCATTCCATGTGTACTCTTTGGTTGGTGGTTTAGTCCCTGGAAGCTCTGGGATGTCTTGATTGGTTGATATTGTTGTTCTTCCTATGGGGTTGCAACCTCCCTCATTTACTTCATTCTTTTCTCTAACTCCTCCATTGGGGACCCCATTCTCAGTCCAATAGTTGGCTGTGAGCATCCCATCTGCCTCTGTATTTCTCAGGCTCTGGCAGAGCCTCTCAGGAGAGAGCTATATCAGGCTCCTGTCAGAATGCACCTCTTGGCATCCCAGTAGTTTCTGGTTTGGTGACTGCATGTAGGATGGATCACCAGGAGGGGCAGTCTCTGGATGGCCTTTTCTTTAGTCTCTGCTCCACACTTTGTCTCTGTATTTTCTCCTGTGAGTATTTCTGTTGCCCCTTCTAAGAAATATTGAAGCATCCACACTTTTGTCTTTCTTCTTCTTGAGCTTCATGTGTTCTATAAATTGTATCTCGGATATTCTGAGCTTTTGGGCTAATATCCACTTATTGGTAAGTACATATCATGTGTGTTCTTTTGTGATTGAGTTATCTCACTCCGGATGATATTTTCTAGTTCCATCCATTTGCCTAAGAATTTTATGAAGTCGTTCTTTTTAATAGCTGAGCTGCATTCCATTGTGTAAATTTACCAGATTTTCTGTATCCAATCCTTTGTTGAAGGACATCTGGGTTCTTTCCAGCTTCTGGCTATAATAAATAAGGCTGCTATGAACATAGTGGAGCATGTGTCCTCATTATACGTTGGATCATCTTTTGAGTATATGCCCAGGGGTGGTACAGCTGGGTCCTCAGTTCCAATTTGTCCAATTTGCTCCTAAGACAAATTGTAAGCAGTAAGTGTTTTGAAATATCCAAGTAATAATCAAATATTAATATCTGCAATTGGTGGATCGTATAGGATACCAGGAAGTTGTTTTTCTTCCTTCTAAGGCAGTCTGAGAAGAACCAATAAACAGCTGACCCCAAGTCTTTTCTTACTATCATCTATCATGTTTAGCTTCTTTAATTGGCACAGGCTGAATTCTACTACCAAAAAGTGCATGGAAAATTCCACACTGATGATGTTAATTTCTACAATGTAACCACATTGTCTGACATGATGAAGTAAGTTTGTAACCATATTTTCTAGGCTTTTCCATAAAACCTTACTGGATGTAATGGTCCTTAAAGAGAAAGGTAAGAGGTGGGAGAAATACCCATGCATTATAAAAACATAGCAAGTCTCTTATTACATTAGAAGAATAAAAGCATTACAAATGCTTCCTCAGCAAGCATTTGTTAAGAGCCTATGTGTTCCACCAACCAGGCTTTTTATTCTCAGTTTAATTTTCAAGAACTACTCATTGGCTACTGTTTGTAATTTTACCTAACAAACTGTTAAAACTTTGCCCCAGTCTCCTGCTCACTGATAAAATTGTAATGATAATAATGATCTTATTGTAGTGGTAGTTGTACTAATAGTAGTAGCAGTAGTGGTAAGAGTGGTGGTGGTGGTGGTGGTGGTGGTGGTGGTGGTGGTGGTGGTGGTGGTGGTGGTGGTGGTAGTAGTAGTAGTAGTAAAACCATAAGATTATTTCAGGCTTATAGTGAAGTAGTGAAGTCTTAAGAACCATGTGTGTCTTATACAGATGTGACTGGCAGTCACTTAACTGATCTGATGACAGGACAGTACCTTGACTGAAGATCCACAGGGTGCTTTGAGACTCATTCATGGAAATGTGCTTTAAAACCTACCACATGCTTAATTCATGTTATATATTCTGCTATCTCAAGACATAAGAAAATATAGGTTGCATTTATATGAAGTTTTTCTAGGAGATGTTTTAATCACATATAAAGTACATCATTAAAATGAAGTCATATAGAATATACCTATATGTTAGTCCATATGAAACAGCTCTCAGAAGCTCCTCTCTTGTTCTCCAATTTCTTGTCATGTTTACATAAACTTTACAACCAGGAAGTGGAGCACCTCTTGAAGAAAGAGGTCACTAGAAACAGCCCTTGGGGTTCACAACCCAGTCTATTTGTATGTCTTTTCTAGTCTCTGCTCCCTTGTCCACAGAGACAGATGCAAGCTGTCTTGTACCCCAACCACTTTGACCGTGAGGATCCGTCCCTTCAAATACTCTACCAGAACAAGCTCTTCTTCACTTAAATATTTGGCAATAGCAATGAGGAAAACAACTGTATTTTGTTTAGATCATATTTATTAAAGAGATATTTTGAAGAATTTTTTATTACTTTCATTTTTAGCAGTTGCCCTGCTCCAGGTCCACACTCCATACAGTTCCTCATCCCATTTCTCCTCCTACCTGACTCCAAGAGGATGTTCCACTTTGCCCCCACCCCTGGCAGGCCTCCCTTGACTGTGTGATGACAACTTCATCTTTCCATTCAATGCCTTCTTTTTTCTATTGGAGGTGGACTACAAGGTCCCTCTCCCCACTGTTGGGCATTCATCTAAGGTCCCTCTCTTTGAATCCTGGAGTCTCTCACCTCCAGGGTTTCTGGTATTTTCTAGAGAGTCCCCTATCCCCCATCCCCTGAGTTACATATTTCTATTAATTATTCTGGCTCACAGAACTTCTTTACTGTCTCCTCCCCCATCCACTGCCCAATACCTGATTATATTCCCCCTTTCCCCTCCCCTCCCCTCTCCCACTCAGGTCCCTCCCTCCCTCCTTCTGCCTCCTGTGATTGTTTCTTCTGTTTCCCAAGTGAGATTGAAGCCTCCTCACTTGGTCCCTTCTCCTTGTTAACCTTCCTGAGTTCTGTGAATTGTATCATAGGTATTCTGAACATTTTTGGCCAATTCCACTTATTAGTGAGTGCATACCATGCATGTCCTTTTGGGGCAGACATTTTAAACATTCTTAAACTTCTTCAGTTTGAATATTTCACAATGCAGAGTAGACTACCAAGAAGACATGCGATGAATCACAATTCTATTTAAAAGATAATGGAGAATTCTTATGTATCATTAAAATAGTCTTATGTCATTCTCCAAGGTTTCTAGAAAAGATAAATAATAATATAATTTTTCCATCTTCTTTTCTTTCATATGAATAAAATAATGTTTCAGATTCAAGGAAGTCATGATCTGAAGAAAGAAAATGCGTATAGAGTGAGCCTTCTGCTTAGAGTGAAACACTGTATTCACAGGTCAATCAGCTACAGACCCAATATATATAATGGAAAGCAAATTATGTCTATAATAAACAGTACAGTGATTTGTCTACTAATCAGTACAATACAATTGCTTGTGGAATTATTTGTGTTGAATTATTTGTAATTTTACCAAGAGTATATTCCCATTGTAGTAGTAATAAGTATAAGTGATGAAAGTTTAATATAAATTATTGGAGAAAATAATTCAACTTTACATGCTATCCATACTGTACATGCACTCATTTTATTTTCTAGGATGAGAGGGAAACATGAAGGCATCTGCAAGCAGGGAAACTCTGAGGTTTAAGAATTCATCCATATCTTAGATATTGGTTAATCAAACAAACAACAAAACAAAGAAAAGCATTGCACAGGAGATAATGATGAGACCAGATGTGTGAGCCAGGACAACTCCGTGTTGCCAAGATTTATCCCAACACTCTGACTCTCCCTCTGCTCCATGTGAGGGACTGAGAATTTTCTGCTCAATAGTAAAGGCTTTTGATATTATTCTCAATGTCAACTCCAATTACTAATTCTGTGTATATGACAGGTGGTAGAAAATGTACTAAGATTAACAGATATGCTATACTTCATCAAAATAAATATCATATGTTTACATTCATTTTATTTTCTAAAGAATAATAATAAAAACAACTAGATATTTGAGGATTATGGTTCCTGAGTTAAGGTTGTACCACAGTTAAGACAAAGGCAGATTTTTAAATTAACTATTTGCCAATTTCATAAATGTACAAGGCGCATTCTGATTATCTTCCCTTCCACCTGTCAAGTGCAACCCCCACTGCCTTACTAGTCCATTTTGCAAATGTCAGTCTTTCTATTTTGGTTTGTGGCCCAAGAGAGTGTGTGATGTTGGGTTTGGAACTGCCCGCTGGAATTTTGTGATCTTACCAGTGAATATATACCTGAAGGCAATGACTTCCAGTCCTAGAATCTTTCAGTAGCCAGTACTTCAGTAGGATAGAGGAGGGCCCCATGAAACAATGCCCCCATCCATGACCATGAGTGACAAGGTCAGTCTTATGTAGGCTCTGATGCAGATATTCACAGCTCTGTGGTTTTAATATCATGCCAAGTTCACATGATTTAATTTCATTGCCTCTAGAAAAGAAATGTTTCAGAGCAAATCCTGAACATTACCTAAGTTTTAAAAAGGCAATATGGCCTGAACCCTGGGGACTATGCAGAACCGCCTAAGTGTGGAAGGATCTGAGATAAAAGAAGCAAGTTGTTGGCAGGTCACAATTAATAACCTACTCTTCAAGTGTTTAAAACTACTGGACCAGATTAGTCCCGCCCAGCATCCCCTGCCACTCCGCTGTAGGTTTTTGCTACTTCATCCAGATGTCATTCTTAAACACTTAATGAAATACATATTCCCCAAACTAAAGTACTTAGACCATATGGTTGATGGTTTAGATACAACTACTTATTTATTGACTTAAAGTTTTGATGCAAGCATAATGTGATAGCTGTTATAGAAATTGACTGAAGAGGACAGACAGATGGTAAAAGCAAAATGAAGTGCAGAGGTTAAAATATTCATGATTTCTGATAAAATTGAACACAAATCTACACAGGATCTCATGCCTGGTTTGTCTAAAGTCAGAGGGTTACCATTACCAATACTAAAACTATACTTACTAGGTTATATTTATTTTCTTCTATTCATATTCCTTCCATGACAATCAGACAAGCTCCCACATTCCCTCTATTTTATTCCCTCTATTATCTCTTTCTTTATTCACAGAATAAAAGTCCTTGTTGCTACCACCAACTTCATTAGCAATGTTAACCCTGCATTTTTGTTAGTTCAAATTTGACTGTCCTCTAAGAGAAAAGAACATGGCTGTACTGAACTCTTATCTTTATTTCCTCTTCTAAGCAAAGTGCTTGTGGTCTACACCTGTCAGACAGCGAACATTTTTTTTCATAGTTAACTTTTGTTTATGTGTTTTCTGTTTCTAAAATTACTCATTCTTTCACGTTCTATGTCTTCCAGAACTTCAGATATGACTGGTTCTTTGTCTTGAAAAGAACTGATGCTTAATAT
The DNA here is from genome assembly GCF_011064425.1 of Rattus rattus. NCBI lineage: Eukaryota > Metazoa > Chordata > Mammalia > Rodentia > Muridae > Rattus > Rattus rattus. The sequence continues at coordinate 3,243,100 of NC_046160.1, forward strand.
ACGTTTGTTAACTGGGTATTCAATAAGCATTTGTTGGCTTATGGAAAATATAATTAGTAATATTTATTTCTAGTAAAACCAAACTCATGTTTGAGGAAACAAAATGATTTCTTGCTAAAGCACCATGATGTGAATATATAAACACTGGCCTAAGGGGATGAAGTTATGTACTGTATTAGTTTTCTGTTTAAAAATTAATTATAATGTAACATAGCAACTGCCTTTTAAATTTTACTGGCATTGATTGGTGTTCACCATGGACTGTGATATATAGCTTTTGACTTAGAACCCAGGGCCACAATAGCAGTTTAGGAGGTAAACGTGAAGGCCACATTAGTAGGTCAAAATATGAACACGTTAACGATGTATACTGCGATTTTCATTTGAATTAAAAATAAAATATCCACAAAGGCCATGTCAAAACTGGCTTGCAGTTATCTCAAATACAAAGAAGCTTTTTGAGATCGACTTCTAGTGCTTGGAATCATAATCAGTGCTCCTGAATGTAAGTCTCCAAGTGCATTTTTATGCTCCACAAAGTCTATTTAACATACATAGTAAATATAAAATACAAGTTTCAAACATCTACATACTTATTTCTCAGACACCCTTCACTTCTCCTCTACTCTTTTCTCCCAGGACCACCAGGCTACTTGATAATGTAGTGTTCTCTTCTCTCTGCCTAATACCACAAGCTTATGTTTACCACTCTTTCTGGTAGTTTTTAGACTAACAGCTTTTACATCAGATCCATCTCATCCAACAGCAACATGAACGAATTATGTGGGCTAAGCCTCCTAGGGAATTTGTGTTGATCCTCTGCAAGGTCTACTCAATGATTTATTATGACTTTGAACTGTGGAATTGGAGTAACATGTTATAGAGGACTCAATTCTTCCTTGTAAGTCACCACCTATTATTTATTGGAATGCAAATATACATCATTATAAATTAAGTAAGAAAACATCTCAATCATACTTTTCCTTGAATACTGAAAGACAAACATAAGCGTTATCTCTGCATCTATACTTGCAACATTTTTAAAGGGCCCTTACTCTGAAAGCATAACAACATAATGTGTAACCAAGAGCTTCTGAGTTATTGACCCAAATAACACAAGCTGTGTTTGCATTACTATAATGCAGACTAAGTGCAATAAAATCTCTAGAAGTTAAAATTAAATTTCAAAAGCTAAAATTCTTTCTTAACCAATGTCTCTTTTAAATGCAGCATCTTAGTGTGTCTTCTGATTGTGGGAGCTGTAATAATTATTCATTTCTAGTATCCAATGTAGTTCTTTATAACATATCTGAAAGTCATTGCTGATGATAATATTTTAATACTTATTTCTGAAATGTTGGCAGTATTAACTGTGATCTGTGCTGATGGCTATAAACAACTATTTACTTGTTCTCCTGTAGCCATATTATTTTTCCACTTGCTTAATTATCAAGGAAGAAAGTAGATGAAGAATATGGAGGATAGGGGGTTCATGCAGAAACACCACACAAATGTTATGGCAATGAGATGGCTTGAACTGATGAAATACTGTAGAAGATGAGCTTTAGACATTTTCTTATGTGCTTTAGAGTGCAGAGAGAAGGACTGGACCTTTCTAGCAGGTTTGAATCCTACACAGAACACTTTGGTTGTGTCTGTTGCCATTCTGGCAACGTATTTATATACATGCTATCACCTTTATAGATGTTTGAGAGATAAAAGTTATGGTCAAATGTGCATTGTGGAATGGAAAATTCCTAAAAGATCAATGACTGCTATTCCAGAGAACCTGAACTTGTTTCTACACTGATGACCATCTGTAGTTCAAGTCCACTAGGATCTTCTGGACTTGTCAGGCACTGGACAGTCACATGGTGTGCAAAAATTTATGAAGGCAATCACCCAAACATATACAATAAAAAATTAAAATGTAATGTTTACATTTAGTGTTTCAGTTCATCGAAAACTAATAAAAAGCTTACATTTTGTTAATGGGACACGTACATTTTGAAAGTGGTATATGACCTCTATAAAGTGATGTAAGATACTTTGTCTAGACTATTTTTCTTAAAATAATATCTGAGAGTTCTCAAGAGAAGAAATAGAAATGTCTAAGACCATTTTTAAAGGTTTCAATCACCCTTAGCACCCAGGGAAATGCCAATCAAAACTACTTTGAGGTTTCACCTTATTACTAAGAAATCTGCTGGATATATTGTAGAGGACGGCATTATCTGGCATCACTGCGAGGGGAGCCCATTGGTCCTATGGAGGTTTGATGACCCAGGATAGAGGAATGCTAGGGCAGTGAGGCAGGAGTGGGTGGGAGAGTGGGGAAGGATCCTCATAGAAGCAGGGAAAGGCAGGAAGGGATAGGAGGCTTGTGGGGGGGAAACTGAGAAGGGAGATAACATTTGAAATGTAAATAAATAAAATAACCAATAAAAAAAGAAAACCAACAAATATTGGATGAGACCCTCATGGACTGCGGGTGGAAATGAAAACTGCTGTAGCCACAATGGAAATCAGTGCTAAACTTCCGTTAAAAACTAGAAGTAGATTTATCATATAACCCAGCTACAGCATTTCTGGGCAGATCACCAACAGATTGTGTGTCCTGAAACACTCTCATCTGTGTTCATCACTGATCTAGTCACAAGAAGTAGGACGTGGAAATATCTTCAGCAGCCATCGACTGGTGGAAGGACAACAAAAATGTGCTTCCTGTACACAATGTGATTTTATCCAATTGTAAATAAAAATGAATTATACAAGTGAATAAGGTAAGAGGATAGAATTGGGAGTCATATTGAGTGGAGAAACCTAGATCCAGAAAAAGAAATGTCAAATCTTTGCATTTGTATGATTAATTGGTAGCATTTGTAAAACCCAAGAAATTAAAGAGAAGCTGTTCTTGGACAGAGGAAGAAATATCTTATGTGAAAGAGGTCAATAGTGCAAAGGTTGTGTAAAGTGCAAATAAGGAATAGTGTGTATGTGAGTGCTCTATCTACACGTACAGCTGCATGCCAGAAGGAGGCATCAGATCCCATCCCAGTATAGATGGTTGTAAGTCACCATGCAGTTGCTGTCAATTGAGCTCAGAACCTCTGAAAGAGCATCCAGTGCTCTTAATGGCTTAGCCATCCCTCCAGCCCAGGGAAGGGAGCTTTAATTGGGGAGAAAAATGGGAGAGTAGAACAGAGGTGGGTGTCAGGGGTGTAAATAACTAACACAGGATGTTTGTAAAGCCATAAGTAAATGTATTTGGGAGCTTATAAAATATGTATCTATATAAAAGAGCTCAATTAAGGGACTACACAGGGTTAAATGTTGGAGTGATATAAAATGTGGAGGCTTTGTGAATAGGACAAAAGATGATACATTTACGATGCTCAAATCAACTTTCCTCTTTTAATTTAGGTATGTGGAGTGTCTAGGAGAAGATTAAGGGATAAGAGGATTGAAATGCTATTTACTTTTGGGGAATTTTTGTTGAAGACTGTAGTTTCTATCCCCAGTCTTTTGAGAGTCTACTGTCTGCAAAAACAGACACTTTCTAGGGTCAGCACACCACTTGTTTGTCCTCTCCTCTTCTGCCTTCCTTTGAAACTGTCCAAGTCTAGTAAATCTATTTCACGTAAAGTCCGGTCAACATAAGGTTGAATGTTGTAATCTCCGAAGCTGGGTGTGTGATGAGGGGGCCTGTAGCAGGTGTGTGTCTCCGCGTGGTCCTCAGGTGGGTGGTTCATTGCTCTGCAATGTTTCAGTGAGGAACAGTGTGCGGGCACCACTGCTGCCTATCTTTCTTCCAAAAGGTTTTACCATCTATATCCACATTTGTCTATTTCTGAAGCTCATCATAGATAGCTTTCCAACTGGATTGACTTTTACCGTGTATCTATGATCTATCATCTATCTATATCTATTATCTATTTATTTATCATCTTTCTATCAATCATCTATTAATCATTCAGCTATCATCTATCTACCTATCATTCATTCATTTCATCTTTCTCTTGTTCTTTTCTCTGAAAAGTTCTGTGGGACCACCATGCCCCAGAGTTACAGAGGAAAGGTCAAGGAGAGCTTCAATCCAAGATATTACAGATGAGAAAGGCAAAAGTTGTCTCCCCACTCCTCCTTCCAACCTGGTGCCATGAAGTCATATGCCTGACCATCAACACTTACTAAGAACTTATTACCCTGGAAGTTATTAGACTTCATTCCTTGTTTAATCTTGTAAGGTTCCCACCCAGTCCCCACCACTGCCCCAACAGCTCCTGACTATACAGATGAATCCAACACCCCTGTCCATATCAACTGCATTCTGCTGCACAAACCTTGCCCTATAAATCCTGGTCACATACTGAGGGGGCACAAATACCCGCGTCTATAAACCATTAAACTCAACCAGTTCTCCAAAGATGTCCCTGAGTGTGTGGTCTTTGTCCAACCAAGATCCTACTTGCCCACACATCTAGTTAATCCTCCTTCTCTCCAACACATCTTGGTAAGCAACAGGCCTGGCGGCTCTGAGGGAGAAGCAGACATAGGCCAGCAAAATTCAGCTCATATTCTAATATTCTTTTGTCAATAACAGAGCACATATTTTTATGTTTATAGGTAAGTACTTATTTATTTTCAACATATTTTTCTTGTATCTAGTACTATGCAGAAGGGCAGCCTATCTTTGATTACTGAGTTTCAATTAGGTTTAAATTTTCCAGGGATATTAATCTGAATTTTAAATGCAGCTTTCTTGAGGAATCCAATTCTTACCACTGTGGTTAATTGCATACTCACAATCCTGGTCTGTTGGCCTCCATAGTGATAAAATGAAAGCTGACTTGGAAACCTACTATCTGAATATTTGCCTTCCTTTACCTTTGCTTTTAGTTATACTTGAACACATCTGTCTCTAGAGTTGAACCAAGAAAATTTTCTTTTCCTTCACCATTTAAAGAAAGATTCCACTATGTCCTTTTCCTGCATGCATGTCTGTTCATTATTCCATGTGCTTTCAGAGGTCTAAAAAGTGTATGATATCCTTATAATTGGAGCTATGGATTATTGTGAACAAAATGCTGGAGCTGGACACCTCTGCAAGAACAAGTAATATTAACCATCTCTCCAACCTCAGGCTTTCCTTTTCCATCAGAGTTTTGTTCTTTAATCATACTGAGGTTTTTCAGATTTGATCTAACTAATTTAGATACTAAACACAATCCCGTGGCTGTGAAATGACTGCAATGACTGGGTTACATCTGTTGTTGTCTGATATGTTGATTCAGAACACAGAGAACCCATTACACCTAAGCCAGTCTGTTTCGTGCTTGCATCAAATCAGAAGGACAGCCTTGTAATTTAGGTTGGATATAAATCAATTTTAAAAGGCATTATCAACATTTTTCTTTGGCCAATTCATAGCAAAACTTTACCCTGTCCTCTGGGTCATCCCGCACACATGATTCAATAGATATGGTATTTAGCGTGGGTAACAGAGACTTTTTTTAGGAGTGCCTTCCTTCAAAGTCAGGTATGCTGAATTGAATAGGAATAGCCTTCAGAGACTCATATATTTGGATGCAGTGTCATTAGAGAGTAGAAATACTTGATGGGGTTATGAAGTGTAACCTAAATGGAGTAGGCCAGGCCTTGTTGGACAAAGTGTGTCACTGGTGGTGAGCTTTGAGGTTTCAATTGCTCAAGCCAGGCCCAGTTTCTAGCTCTTCCTGCTGCCTTCAGATCTGGATGTAGAATGCTACCATGCCGTCTGCATGTGGCTATGCTGCCGGCCTTGAAGATAATGGAGTAGCCCTCCGAAACTCTAACAAGGCTCCCTTTAAACACTCCTCTTTAGAAGTTTTGGTGTGGTCATAGTGTTTCTTCACAGCAAAAGAACACCGCCTAAGACACCAGGGTTACCTTTAGGGTGCCTTCTCTTAAGATTCTTTCAGACTCTGCTGTCATGCAGTATTAAGAGTGGTCTAGGGTTTTACCCCTTGCAGTATCTCTCCCTTATCTCCAAGTTTCTAGAACTCAGACTTGATCTTTTATCTTCTGACTCTGAAAATATACTCATATCAGATTATAAACCCTCGATACACAAAGCTCCTGAGTAGAGTCTTGATATTCAGACATTTTCCTCCAACTCATCCTTATCAAGACATTGTTTCAGTGTCCTCCTGGGGTTCTGGTTCATAAATTGCCAATTATATCTGAACTTGCCTTTGGTGTTTAGAGAGTGTATTTTATTCTCGGCTTGCCATCAATGTCTGCTTCTACACAAAACTCCTCTTCCCTTACTCACTACTGTTCCTGGTCTGCAATATGACACCCATTTTGTTGAGGAAGAGTTGTGCTTGTGACCTTATGCTTGCTAGGGGGAGCACTCTGTCCACTCTATCGCTGAGTTATATGGTCAGCCCCATAGCACAGCAACCAACTCTCCTAAAAATACTCAATCAGTAAGAAACCAAAGTTCTTCTGTATATGGACCCAGAAATTCCACAAAAAGTCTGTTCAAGCTAAATGTCTAATCAATTCCTGGTTGAAAAAAATCTTATGTCTGACCTACCCATTTCTAAAAAGAGAACTATATTTTTCAGATAATAGATCTCTATCTTAGTTTCGCTGCAGATAGCACTTGGTATAGAGAAGCAAAATATAAAATAATGTTAAACATATACATGATCTTAACATTAACCTAAGATATTATGACAAAGTAAAGTGGGGCTATTTAGTGGCTAACTTAAGGGCTTGTAAAGTTTTAAATGATAAGGCCCAGCTAGTGCCCCCAGCTTTTGACTCAGAATAGAATTCTAAAGACTTCTGTATTTCTGTGTTTATGTTGCATATCTCTAATGATAATTATAAGCATGAAAATAGTACTATTTTATGATCTCTTATTATAATCCAGTCCATTGACCCACCCAGATACAATCATAGTCTTATTTAATATTATACAATACCTATGAAACAGATACCAGTATTGGCTAGCTTTCCAGGTAGAGAAACTGACCGTTTATGCACTGTAAAATTTTTAACTAGGAACCAATATTAAAACATAAGTAAGAAATGCTCTTGACCCTGCAAGGAAGTCTAGTTTTCAGTATCATAAAGTACAAATAGAGAATTGAAGTGAAATTTTTTCTACAAATTTCACAACATGTTATATTCTCACTTGTGCTTTTTTGTGACAGCACAGTGCACTGTCATGCTATGAGCTAAGGAATGAAGCTCACAATGTCTTTGGTAACAATGTTGCTATAATATTGCCTCTTCTCATGGTTTTGTTTGACCAACAGGAAGAGACAGTAGACCAAGATTATGTCTTAACATTGCTAATGCCAACCATCTGATGGGCACCCTGCTCGCATTTCTGCTAAATTTCACCCTGAGTTCACAGCCTCTCATTCTAATCTTTCATTTTTGTGCTTTTGAGGCCAATAGAAAGTTGACAACTAACTGCTGCTTGACTGTATACCAACACAGTAATACCTGAAGTCTGAGGGGTGGCCGATGGTAGCTTATGTCTCACAGGCTTAAAGCAATCATTCCGAAGGAACCAAAGCCTTATCCAGGACACTTCTCCCAGCCACTGTGAATGGCTCATCATTTTTGACGCTTTTCAGCTAGCTTGGCTAAGCTTTTCCTCTATATTGGCAGTCTGAACACTTTGTGGGGAGACGAGACAGGAGAGAGAATATAACTTGAAATATGGTTGCGGGTGTTTTTTTAACAAGTACTATAAAAACTCTAAAAAGACCTTTAAAAAACATCTCTGCAAATTACCTTCATTTACTTTTAAAATATATAGTGTTTAATGTTCAGCATTAGTTCGGCAGTTGAATCTTTTAGGGTAAAAAAGAGTGATCTCAATTTAGATGCCTAATCAAAACAGCTATTTTCTTTAGCCATTCTTTTGCTCTCCGCACCCCCAAAGAACACTGGGAAAATGTCATCTTCAGAATTAGTGCCAACATGTCTTCAGGTTGTAAACTATAGACAAAAAGAAATCTATAAGCAGAGATCCAAATACTCTAGTAAAGACCCCAAAACATAACACACTCCGCTTTTGCATGCAACTTCTATCCTGCCTCCAGAAGACTCTAACTATGGCAGCAATGACCTAGCAAGGATCTGAACTCATTATGTCAAACAGTCAAATTCTTGTCACATCATTTGCACACATATTTAGTGCCACATTGACATTCAAATGAAAGATATTGAAGCTCCTACTGCCTGAGTCCACAATATGATGTGCTTGATTTCAAAATATAGAAAAAATGATATCAGAAAATCAACACACGATCTCCAATAATATAACCGTGCTGGAACACTGAGTGACATACTCAAAGAGAATATTGCAAACACAGGAGTCAAGTGAAGGACTAATCACAGAACTTGGTGCAAATTGCACTTTTATATTCTATTGTACGCACCAGTAACTATAATTTGGTCTTAAAACACATACATTATGCTCTATGGGTACAGAATAGCATACTTATTCTTTTTTAATAAAGTTATAAAGATATGAGATGTATGTAATTTTCCTCATAAAATGTTGCATTGACAGATTTTTCTTCTGATATATTGTTCAAATAGACATTGTCAATACTCTTTGGGGTTTCTTTGTAACTCAGGATCCATCTATATTCTCAAGCGACTGAACTCTGATTCATAATTTGGTCCCTGCCCCAGCAAGCACAGACACATGCAGACTCTGTGATTGCATCGCGTAAACATACATTAAAGGGTTACACAGGGCAGTTAAACAAGTGGAGACAGTTTCATTATCTGTTCCAGAACTTGAACATAGGGAGAGAGCTTGAGTGGGTTACTCACGTCTGAGCATCGCTAAAGGCGAGTGGCAAGCTGAGGGATCTGGAATAGAGTCGAGATTGAATATAAGGTGAAGGGGCCAGTGATGTAGAGAGATGGCAAAGAAACAAGTTATCTAACTCTTCTCATTTCCTCTTCAGAGTCAACCCAGAGTGTCCCATCCAATCATTGCAGACTACATTTTTAAACTCAATTTCCCTTTTTGCTTAAACAAGTTTTCTAACAGAATGCTATTACCTGTTGACCCTATGTGGGACATTAATGTATAATGTGTGACAATGAGCAGAGAGCTGGGATTCTTTGAGGACTGCTTTTGTTTTTAAATAGTTTTATTAGTGTGTGTGTGTGTGTGTGTGTGTGTGTGTTTGTGTATTTTGCCTGCATGTATGCCTGTGTACCATGTGCGTGCAGAGCCCTTGCACATCAGAAGAGAGAGGCAGAGCCACTGACGACCCTCACACAATGTTGTGGGGAATCGCATGGGTGCTGAAAATTACCTTGCACTCTTCAGGATGGGTGGGCAGTGCTCTCAGATATCAAGCCATCATACCAGCACTAGTGGCCATTTTTGCTTGTTTGTTTGTTTGTTTTTCCTTTCTGCTACCAGCTTATTAAACTGTGTTATAATGTTTCAAATAAATTCATTCCCCAAACTCAGCAGACTTAGCTGGGGAAAATGCTTCTTTCATAACCTCCCATCAGCCCCATCTTCACAATCCTGGGGTTCTCAAAGGGCAATCTATATTCATTACTTATTTTAAAAGTTGTTGCGTGAAACAATAAAAAAACACCATCTCACACTAGTGCTGGCTACTCTCTGGCCCCAGCGGTCTTGCTGCTTCCATGGCTCGCCCCATGTATCCACTACTTGTCTCACAACTCTCTTGCTACAGATTCTGCTCACCTTCCCAGTCCTCTGCCCCCTGCAGTTAATAGTCACAAGTCCTGTAACCCGGTAAAATCAAAACTCTAGAGGCTTGTAATTTATCAACCAGATTTATATCAGTAAATTTCATCCCACAAAACATTCACACAATAAACTCTGAACCAATTGATATTGATTAAAAACTGCCCAACTATATAAATTGTCCTGAAATTATCCATCCCTTATAAGATATTCATAGCTATCTGTGGCTATTTAAAGCATGAGGAATCTGGATCCTTTTCTCTTTCTCCATCTTCCCTCCTTCCTCCCTCCCTCTCCTATCTCTCCTGTTACTCAAAGACTCTCAACCCGCCTTCCTTTTCCACTGTCCAATCACAGGCTCCAGCCTTGTCTCTCACCGGCCCTCATCTGCTTACAGACAGCAGGCTACAAAGTACTGCCTTAGTCCGGGGTTACTGCTGTGAACAGGCACCATCACCACGGCAAGTCTTATAAACATTTAATTGGTGCTGGCTTACAGATTCAGAGGTTCAATCCAGTATCATCAAGGTAGGAACATGGCAGCATCCAGGCAGGCATGGTACAGGTGGAGTTGAGAGTTCTACATCTTCATTTGAAAGCTGCTAGGAGAATACTCGTTTGGAGGAAAAATGTAGCTAAAAAGAGGCCCCTGGTTTAGATGGCAGATCTGCCAGTATTTGCCACCGGAGGAGTTTAGTTTAGAATGATTTCAAAATTAGGATGCTAGTTGCCACGCCCAGTGATTGTGTTGTCTGTTGATTCTAAAGTAAGCTTGTGTGGTGTTTTCCTTCGTGCGGAGTCTCAGCTGCGTTCCAGAGAGAAAGGTACAGCAGCAAAGCATGGGTTTCAAGAAGTGCAAACCAGTTAGCAGTGTGAATTTGGAGGCATGGGAACCGGCCATGGGAACTTAGCAAGTCCGATAGAGAGATTTCAGAGTTCTAGGTCAGAGAGTCTGCCGAGATGAGAGCAAACCAGGCCTGCTGGCTTGCTCATGGGTGGTAGCGTGTTGGCACTTTTATTATTCCATGCAAAAAAAACCTAATCCTCAAAAGAATTCTCCATCCTTTGAAGCACAGGGCTTTCATTTCTCTCCTCCTCACCCCTTCCTCAATGCCTTTCCCATGCCGACTAAGAGTTAATGGCTACAGCAAGGCACCAAGCACAGAGTAAATCACCTATGCAGAAAGATGCTCCACTCCTGTAAACAAATATGACATCGGGGTTTATGACCAAAAGCCTAGTCACTCTGGAAAGCATCTACATCATCACATGATTCATTGATCAATAAAAAGAGACTGCTGACAGACACTTTTCTGAAAGGAGAAAGGGTTTGCAGAATAAAGCTATATCGTATAACCACTTAATCACCTGTAGTTTACTGCTCTCGTGAAATGATAATCTCCTTAAAGGTTCTTTACAAAAATCAATATCCACATTTTCTTCTTTTTCTGAGGAGGGAAATTGTATCATGGTCTGAGCAGAAAAAAACTGTAGCACAGGATCATCTTCTTAGTGGGAGACACCATAGGGAATTGAGAAAATTCAGGGAGAATAGCAGAACAAATGAGATATTATACAAGTGACAACAATTTCAGCTCCTCTAATAGAAAAAGACAGCTGGAGTGAGACTCTTGGGCCACCCACTCCTGGAAGATAAAAAGCTTCATTCCTCCATATATTAGGTTGTCTAGTTGGTGGAGGTGAGAATGTAGCTTTCACACCATGTCCTGGAGAAGTTCACCCATCATTCTTCCTCACCCTCATCTAAAGAAAGAGTGGTCTAATAACTACATGAAACTCAATTTATCTTTGTGATCTGATTGCAGTTTTGTTCTTTGCCTTTATATATTTTATAGGATACATTTTACAGTATTTGCTGGGTAGATTTTGTTGCTGTGCTGTTGTTGTTGTTGTTGTTGTTGTTGTTGTTATGGTGGTGGTGGTTATTTTTTAATCTATGGCAGCAATGAATTAGGGTGTTCTCCTTCTTAAAATATATGAGATAATTTCAGAAACAAAGAAAATAACTATGCTGTGGTTACCAACAAATTTATAATTCCTGGGCCATTTGTCAAGTGTTCTCTGCTTAGTGAAATGAATAATGCAAAGGACGTCATTTTTAAAATCAAGCATTATACTTATAAAGGAATGGCTTATAATTTGCATACTTTTCTTCAGGGGTGTGGTGGAGAGCAGCGACAGACCGATATAAAACAAAGAGGCAGGAATACTCATGCACCAGCTCTTCAGAATGTGGTCAGGAAGAAGTTTAAGGCTATTTCTTCAGCCTGTGACCTCAAGCCTAACATTACTCAATTCCAAGTTACTCTTGAGACTACATGAGACCACAGTTGGGACAGTTAATTTGTGTGACTATTCATTGGCTGCTTCTAGGTATCTTCTTTATCTTGGAGGATAACTGTAATCAACAGAATTAGAACATGCCACATGTCGTGAAATAAAACTTCAGACTCAGAGACAGGAATAAAGGCAAGAACAGGGCAGTAGCTGCCATTCCATAGAGAACAAATCTGATCTAAGCATGGCTGAGCTCTTTTCCTGTGCAGAAGGGATTCATTGACCTCTGGTACTTAGATTACAGTAAGTGTTTCCTAAGAAACAACATCTCAAAGACAAACCATACATGGAGATCTATGGAGATGCTTAATGAAGGCACATTGTCAGTATCCCCCTACTCCCATCCACTTAGCTTAGGCCAGGCCTGAGTATTTCAGGACCCTCCTTGCTTGATTCTAAAGCTCAATATCTCTGCTGATCCTTCCTACTACAAAGCACATTGTGCTTCATTCTTTTAATTCTACTGTAGACTGCCTCCCTCTGGCTTAGAGGAGATCACTAGCTTTAGAAAGTGTAGGAAACCAGACGGATCTACAGAAATTGGTAGACAGAAACCATGACCCAGCCTACTCTAAACTTTCAAAATACCAGTGCTTCCTTATCGAGTAATAGAACCATATCCATATTCTGTTCACGTTTTCTAAAGACTCTCACTTTCATTCTATTGATTTTCAGGACTTCTGCACTGAAGTGAGAAAAGAAACACAAGGATCAGTCTGGCTCACCACATTGAGTGTTTAGAGTTCTCAGAGCTGAGAAAAGTAACTAGATCACTCAGTCCCGAGCAAAGAAAATGGACCAACAATGGCTATTTCTAGAGTAGGAGTACAGATATTCTTAGGAAGAACGTTTATTCCCCAGATATTTAAGGAGTAGATAGGATTCAACCAAGCTCACTAGAGGATTTTGCATTAAAGTTCTGATTATTTGGAGTCAGACTGTTGAGTGACAGGCTGTAATTATAGGCTAGTACTCCTGTCCCTAATTGGCTATGAAATGGTGAATCTTTGTAATGTAAAAAAGAAAATAAGATGTTCTTCTCAAGAACATTTTGTTCTATTGAAAATAATGCAGTTCTGAAATAAAAGTGACCTCAAAGTTTTGGTCCAAAATTCATTCAACTAGTCAATTTATTTTATTTTGCATTCCATTCCTTTGCAACAACAAATCCAGGGAGCAGTGACTTTCCAACAATAAAGTCAGTCTCCGTTTCTTTATGTGTTGAAATGTAGATCCATAGCATGAATCTGATTCATCATGGCACTGCATGTTATGATGCAAACCCACAGGATAAATTCTAGGTAGACTGATAGAGACACCTGTGTCACAGAGGTAGAATCACCGAGCTCAGGAGGAAACCCTTTTGAGAAGCAGAGAACGTTTTTCTCCAATGGTCTTTTCCCGTTCATCTACCCTGTTAAGGGAGCAAATTTGGGTGATATGAAGTGAGAAACTAGACTCCATAGTTCTTCATCAAAATACCTTGCTTAAGAGGAAATCAGGAACAAACAAAAGCCATAAATTAATATCTATGTAATATTAGCATAGGTGTGGTATACAACATTTTCTCTTCATTCCTCTCATCGCCTTCGTTTTGTTTCAGATGCATAGTAATGTTTACTTTATTTTTGTTGATTATTTCTTTATTTTAAAATATAATAAGGTAAAACAAAACTAACACATCAGAATTAGAAAACAAAGAGACGGAAAAAGGCAAGAGAAACCACAAGAAATAATTTCACACACTCAGGAATCTCATAAAAACACTAAACTGGAAAACACAAAATAAATGTAAATGCCCTGGTGCTGCACTGAGCAGCACCGAGCAGCACCAAGCAGCACCGAGCAGCACCGAGCAGCACCGAGCAGCACCGAGCAGCACTGAGCAGCACTGAGCAGCACCGAGCAGCACCGAGCAGCACCGGGCAGCACCGAGCAGCACCGGGCAGCACCGAGAGCAGCACCGAGCAGCACCGAGCAGCACCGAGCAGCACCGAGCAGCACTGAGCAGCACTGAGCAGCACCGAGCAGCACTGAGCAGCACTGAGCAGCACCGAGTAGTACTAAGTAGCACTGTGCAGCACTGTGCATTCTGCCCAATCTCCGTGAGTTCATGTGCGTGTGATCATGCTGATTTAGGGTCTTGTTTTCTTGGTATCCTACATCCTATCAGGCTCTTGTACTCTTTCTGTCTCTTCTTTCACAGGGATTGCTGAGCTCTGAAAAAAGATTGTAGAGGGAGACAAAGTGTTCCAAGGTCTCTCTCTTTATCTCCAAGTCAGACTGTGGCTCTCTCTATCTGTCCCCATCTGTAGCAGGATGAAGCTTTTCTGCTGACAGCTGAGGATGGTCCTGATGTGCTTCCCTGACCAGAATGATCCATGGTAATTTCTTTAGCACTTGCATCAATCTTCAGCTTGAATTTTAATTCTTGTCAATTATCCAATGGAGTTTTACTTTCTCATAATGATATTGTCTCTAATTATCAAAGAAAGGTGCTCTGTGGAGTAATGTCCCTCATGCCAGATCAGTCTGGTTATATCTCATATAGTTTTCAAGAACTCATTGGAAGAGTTTCCTGGTCATTGCTGACCTCTGCGCAATGCAACTACTCTTTTTGTGAATGCTTTTGCAGTGGCAGACCTCTTTCTACATATTTGCAAATTATATTTTATATGAACTCTATAAGACTCCTTTGCCCTAGGAAATATGAAGTAATCTTTAGGATATGGACGTCAACAAGTTAATATCTTTTCTCCTCCAATATTAAAAGTTAACTGAAAGATGCAATATAAAATTATATATAATTTGAAACAAGTTGTTTCTGTTTTGAAAACAATAACTATGCAGAAATGAGTCTTTAAGCATAAGCAATTATTCAACTGACACTTCTCAGTGATTCAAAATTATTAAAATGAAGAGGCATTTACAATAATTGATGTTATAATTAATATGGCATCATGTATATCATAAGATTAATTGCTATGTAATTGTCTATGTATAAGATTAAAATTGCTTGTAGCATAAGTCCACATGTTACTAATGTAGAGAGCTCATGTCCCAGGACACTGCAGACACTGGAGTATCTCCTCACATCCTGCAGTTGGCAACACTTGCTGTTCACTGAGGCTACACAGCAACCATTTGTCCAGTGGGAACACATGCATTATTCAGTGAGATGTGTTGTATAGAACATTTCCCCTATCAACATTGCTTTGTACATTAAATGCCTACATATTTATTTATATTTTCAGGGGGACCGATTTTGCCTGAGCCGGCTCTTTGAGCTTCCTTGCTCAGAGATGTTGATGCCTATTTTCTGAGTTGTTGAAGAAAGACCTTATATGCCACACTGTTGTTTCCTTGGAAACGAAGCTTAGCATACTCAGCGAGCCCCAGTGCATCACTCTACTCAGAAAAGAATGCGTGAGTTTGGGGAGGTACCTAAAAGCATGAGGCCTAGTTCTGTGGAATTTATGTAGTTTATAACCCAGAATTCTGACACACTCAAGTGGGATAAGTGTTCTATCTTATTAGTAAATCTTCTTCAGAAAGCTTGTTTCCTTAATCCTATTCAACACTAATAATTGGAGAACATTAGACAGAGGTGACTCTAAAACCTTTACTCCTATATAAACAGAACACTTGGCAACTTAATAAAAGGAAACATATTTTGACCAGTCATCAGCTAGTCTCTAATCAGGGACTTTCCATAGGAATGATCCAATCAGGACAGCTTATAATTCTTCCTCCCCTTGTGAATGCCTTCCTTTCTCTTAATCCCTTTCCCAGGCCCAGAAGTGCTGCACGCTGTAGCTTCCAGATTTATGAAGTCTTCTATTCCTACTCTTTAAATGTTTAGTGTGTCTAAGTTTATCTTTTAACAGCTCATAATGTTAATATATACATATTATTTATTTATTTACATTCCAGATGTTGCCCTTCCCTCCTGGTTTCCCCCCCTACAGTTCCTTATCTCATTCCCTGTCCCCCTTGCCTCCAAAAGGGTACTATCCCTCTTAGTCCCTTTGCTCCAGGCATTCCCCTTCTCTGGGCCCTAAAGAATCTCCAAGATTAGGCACATTCTCTCTCACAGAGGCCAGGCCGGGCAGTCCTTTACTGTGTATGTGCCAGAGGCCTCAGACCAGCTCTAGTTGGCGTGTGTGTGTGTGTGTGTGTGTGTGTGTGTGTGTGTGTGTGTGTGTGTGTGTGTGATCGCATCTTCCTTTCAATTAGCTTTAAATTTTAGAGAGGGGTGAAAGGTATTAATTTACTGACTGTCCCTCAAAACGTTGATGATTTTTTTTCCACAATGCTCAACACTAAGTGGTTTTCTTTGTTTCTACTTACTAACTTTATCTCAGTGTTATCTCTATAAGTTCCCATCAGAAGGGAATGATAAATTATGCTTTCTGCCCCTTGGCTTGTTCAAATGGCTCTGAACCAAACTGTCACCCAGCTTTTCTTCCACTTAAGAGGTACATGATCATTCACATATGGAGAAGACTATCATCAGAAGTTTTACTTCAGAATTCTTCACACATGTCCAAATCCATGTGAACTATATGTTTGATGGTACAGTATTAAACTAGAGTGTGTAGACAGTGGACTGTTAATATTACCTAAATTATTTGGATTTTTACCAGGTTTCAGTTGAAGGAAACAACAGATATATTTTATTTTATGAAAAACCTGGTTCATTATTAATGAAGGACAAGGCAAAATTGTACAATAATAAATGTGTTATAAATTCAGCAATCAACATTTGTCTCTGTCTCCATATTTGAAACCCTCTGCCCCAGGTAAAAGTTAATCCAATCACTATGCTATAGTTGTAAAAGCCATTTTCTAAGTTTGGAGTTATAGTTTTATAGAAAATTTGACATGACAGATATCCTGATCTAAACACTGTTGGTCACAGAGTGCCCTGAATCATTTCTAAAACATAGCTTCATTGTCCTTCGTGGACGACTGCTTCACCAAGCCAGCTCACACTTCCAGCTCTATTCATAAGTCTTACCTCCCTATCTACAGAAAGGGTTTTGTTAATGTGGGCTCCTCTTACCATGGTTCCTTATGGAGCCAAGAATGAGGACTGTGGTTTTTTCCAAAAGTGTAGTTACTGCCATTTCCCAAACACTGAACATTTGGTGGCAGAAAGAAGCTGTCTGTGCACTTCCTGGGGGAGAGTAAAGCCCTTTCGTTCTTGGCTTCTTTTAGGACTCCCAAATGCATCTCCTCTCAGTTGCCTTGGTGATTTCTTTGCTCATCTGTCATCACAGGTGGTATCTACTTTTCACCTGCTTCCTCTCCTTTCCTTATTACAGAATGACTTGGCTGGCAATGAATACGCACAAAACAAGTGAGTTTGGAGGTCACAGATGACTTTAGGTCAAGGGTTATGAGAAATGTCTTTGAGAAATTTTGTTTCACCAAACATCTTCACAGGAGGACAGGGGTTGGGAGTGCCATTTTTGAGCACCCAAATTATTTTATATATGTGTTGTTGGTTGATTATCTTTAGCTTTGGGAAGAAATAAAATCTGTGTGTATCAGGTGGCCTTTGGAGTTTATTTCAAGGATTTCCCCATCAATATAGCTTAATATAGATTTTTTCCCCAATCCTTGTGAATAAAAACTTCCACTTCATGGCTAGTTTTCTCTGTTGAAAGCACTTCCGAAAATAGCATGTCATTTCATTCACAAAGATGTCCCATACCCCGTGATCTGACTTAAAAACATGGAAGCTAATCTCAGCTTCTTCCATATTCTGCTGGGAATTCTTCCTCAGGTTGGCATATTCTTCTTTTCAGAGGCGGGGGATCTGAAGGAGAATTCATCAGGAAGGTTTTCAAACTGTGACGTATCCCACCTCTGATCATCTGTGTTTGCCTGTAGTTCACAGTAATGACACTGTGAGCAGGCCTCATTTAGTGCATTCACCAGGTTTTACACTTTAAAATCAGATGGCTTTCTTAGTAGCACTGGCATAGATATCTGATGGTGTGGGTGCTCTCCAATTACCTGGGTGCCTTTGCATTGCAGAGCAAAGATTGGAAATATTTTCTTCAAAAAGAATGAAGAAATATTTTAATGAGATCGCCTGCAAATGTCCTTGGCTAGTCTCTTACTGCCATAAGCAATCTGAGCCATCTTTATATATAATTCATTTGCTCCACCATCGTACAGTATACACAGAAGTTTTTCTGTTTCCACCTGTATGAAGGTCATTTCCTTGGTCCACAAAGCATCTCTTCCCTATCAGAATTATTTTATTTGTGGGCATTTATCTGCCTCTAGTAATTTGGGTTTGTACATTGAGAATTTGGCTAGAGTCCTGTTATTGTTCTCAACTTGAATAAAAACCCAAATTATGTTTTTATATAATTCCAAGTGAAGAAAATATAGAGTTCATTGAGGGAAAACTATGAAATTTATGCAGTACTATTAAACTGAAATAAGTATGTCAGAGCTTACTTGGAGCATCTAATTAAACATATAATAGTAGCTAACTACTTCACCTCTTCAATGAGTCTTCTGTGAAATAACGGTGCTGCACTGTGTTCTTTCAAAAGCTTACTCTTATCTTCATTGCCAAGTTTCCAAGTTCATTTGTTGTTGGTAAAGCAAAGAACATTAATTTATTAAAAACCAAACCTATTTGGCAGAACAGTGAAGTCCTTTCATTTGACCCTGCTTTCTGTAATGCAGATTATGATTTTATTGGGTAGGTTTCTGTAAATAGAGCCAATGCTATGTCTAACATCAAACAAACCATGCTGTTGTATAGTGTACTCTGTTGTCTCACAAATGAGCATTCTTTCTTCACATAGAGAATTGTGAACGTATTGGATTATAAAGGAAAGACATACTAGAATATACAGTTTAGGAAAAAGATGTAAGGAGAAAAAATTACAGCAAGTTATTCTTTCAAACAGTTAAATTATTGCATATATTCTAGATTTATATGTATTTATAGGTCAAAATTCCCTTTTCTTCCAGTAATACATCATGTATATATGTGTGTGGTACTGAGAATTGAACCCAGGACCTTGTATAAGCTTCTACTGAGTTATACTCCAGTTCAAAGGCAGTCATGCTATAAGGGCCAAGAAGCAATGTTCACTACCATAATATCCAGAAATGTGTTGCCATGTATAGGTCACTAATATCTCTTCTGTTATATCTACTGAAATACTTAGAAATCTCATTTTCTATCAGGCATAATTAGAAATAAAAAAATAATGTGACAAGGAGGTAAACAGTGCAGAGGTTCCTCCATCTTTTATTCTTATTTTCTAGGAACCCAAGGTCAAGATGCCAGCTAACTCAACTTCTGTTAAACTATCTGTTTCTGCAGACCTCCCCCTCCAGCTAACTGCTTATCTTAACTTCTGTTAAATGGCTTGCTTTTGTAAAATCACCCTTCTGCAGCTCAGCTGCTGAGCAAGATAACAGGATGTGCGTTTTACCTTTAAAAGCCCCATATTCTAAGTTATTGGTCCCAAATAATTGAGTATAAACTATGTCTCAGTAGTAGTAGTAGTCACCTCCCATTAATAATTAGAAGATTAACAGAGATAAAAAAGAAAGGAAATGAAAAATGTTTCTACATGCAATTCCTCCCACCTTTGCCTTGACAATTAAAGGAAGGTGAAAATACTTAGAGTTCTCTACTGCTTCCCTAAGGAAAAGTGTTTATGTCAGGAATTAGGGTCCCACAAATGAAGCAAAGTCTTTTTTTTCCTTTTTTTTTAATTAACTTGAGTATTTCTTATATACATTTCGAGTGTTATTCCCTTTCCCGGTTTCCGGGCAAACATCCCCCTCCCCCTCCCCTTCTTTATGGGTGTTCCCCTCCCCATCCTCCCCCCCTTGCCGCCCTCCCCCCAACAATCTAGTTCACTGGAGGTTCAGTCTTAGCAGGACCCAGGGCTTCCTTCCACTGGTGCTCTTACTAGGATATTCATTGCTATTTATGAGGTCAGAGTCCAGGGTCAGTCCATGTATAGTCTTTAGGTAGTGGCTTAGTCCCTGAAGCTCTGGTTGAAGCAAAAGTCTTAAAAGCAAAACAGCATTGATATTCAGATAGATAATTAAGAATAAAATATCCTCCTCTATGCTTTCTACACTAAACTACAGTAGATATGTATGTTCACCATTTTCACTGAATCAGAGATGAAGACCAAAATGTTTCTGCTAAGCATAATTGAAACCAAACAAACATCAAACCCAACAATATCAAAAGCAACAAAGAAATGGTACTGTCAATAGAAAACTATCTTGTGTAAAATTTTTTAAAGAAATTTAAATGGCAAACTAAATATTTCTTCAAGAATTTTAAAGTTTAAATCAAATAATTTATTTAAAATAGCTTTAAATATCACTAAAATCAACAAATGGAAACTCATAAAATTGCAAAGAATCTGAATGGAAAAAGACACTGTCAATAGGTCAAAATTGCAACTAACAAATTGGGAAAAGATCTTTAACAATGCTACATCAGAGAGAGATAATATCCAATATATACAAAGAACTCAAGAAGTTAGGCTCCAGAGAACCAAATAACCCTATTAAAAATGGGGTTCAGAGCTAAACAAAGAATTCTCAACTGAGGAATACTGAATGCCCAAGAAACACCTAAAGAAATGTTCAACATTCTAAGTCATTAGGGCAATGCAAATTAAAATATCCCTGAGATTCAACCTCATACCAGTCAGAGTGGCTAAGATCAAAAACTCAGATGGCAGCAGATGCTGGCAAGGATGTGACTTGATTGTTGGGTCGATTGCAAGGTACTCTGGAAATCAGTCTGAAGGTTTCTCAGAAAATTGGACAGAGTACTCCCTGAGGACCCAGCTACACCACTCTTGGGTATATACCCAAAAGATGCCCCAACATATAACAAAGACACGTGCTCCACTATGTTTATAGCAGCCTTATTTATAATAGCCAGAAGGTGGAAAGAACCCAGATGTCCTTCAACAGAGGAATGGATACAGAAATAGTGGTACATCTACACAATGGAATACTACTCAGCTATTAAAAACAATGACTGCATGAAATTCATAGGCAATGAATGGAACTAGAAACTGTCATCCTGAGTTAGGTAACCCAGTCACAAAAGAACACACAGGTATGCACTCACTGATAAGTGGATATTAGCCCAAAAGCTTAGACTATTCAAGATAAAATTCACAGACCACATGAAACTCAAGAAGGAAGATCCAAGTGTTGATGCTTCAGTCCTTCTTAGAAGGAAGAACAAGGCTGGAGAGATGGCTCAGCGGTTAATAGAACTGACTATTCTTCCACAGGTCCTGAGTTCAATTCCCAGCAACCATGTGGTGGCTCACATCCATCTAAAGTGGGATCTGGTGCCCTCTTCAGGCAGGCAAAAGTATATACAGCAGGGCACTCATATATTAAATAAATAAGTTTTTTGTAAAGGAGAAACAAAATACTCATGGGAGGAAATGAGACAAAGTGTGGAGCTAAGACCGAAGGAAAGGCCATCCAGAGATTGCTCCTCCTGGTGATCCATCCCATATACAGATACCAAACCCAGACACTATTATGGATATCAAGAAGTACTTGCTGACAGGAACCTGAGATAGCTGTCTCCAGAGAAGCTCTTTCAGAGCCTGAAAAATAAAGAGGCAGATGCTCGTAGCCAACCACTGGACTGAGAACAGGATCCCCAATGGAGGAGTTAGAGAAAGGACTGAAGGAGATGAAGGGATTTACAATCCATAGGAAGAACAACAATATCAACTAACTAGATCCCACAGAGCTCCCCCAGAGCCCCAGGGACTAAACCACCAATCAAGGAGTATTCATGGAGGGACCCATGACTCCAGCCATATATGTAGCAAAGAATGGCCTTGTTGGACATCAATGGGAGGAGAGGCCCTTGGTCCTGTGAATGCTCAATGTCCCAGTCTAGGGGAAGAAACCAGAAAAGGTGGTAACAGTTGAAGTGTAAATAAATAAAATATCCAATAAAAATATTATTATTAATAGTTTAAGTAATGAATCCTACCATGTATACTTGCATTAGACAGGCTTTTCAGTGCTTTTACAAACATGTATCAGTATACGTCAAAGGAAATAAAGATTTATCTTGACTCACTTTCTGAGCGTTCAGTAAGTAGTTATCTGGCTCTACTTTTCTGAGCCTATGGTGAAGTAAAACATAATGGCACTAAGAGGACATGAGAGAATAGAGATGCTTCTCAACAAATGATCAAATGATAAGTAAAACAAAGAGAAGTGACAGGATCCAGATGGGGTGAAATATGTCTTCCAAGGCCTGTGGCAGATATCTTCATCTTGGTTCCATTGTCCATAGTTCCACTATAGGCACACTGTTCTATTCCATGGCTACTTAAACCAAGATGGTTTAGTCATATATTAATATAAAAGTCATGAAAAAACTAAAACATTAATTCAAAATCAAAAGCAGGGCCATTAAAATGGTCCAGTAATGCATTTGACACAGAACCCGATGGTCAGAGTTCAGTTCTATGGATCTCTGTGTTAGAAGAAAAGAAGTAACTACCAGTGTCCTCTAACCTCTATACATTACCTATGGCAAACATTCCTACACACACACACACACACACACACACACACACACACACACACACACACACAGTAAAAACTAAACTGATAACTAACTAAAGAGATGAGAGAAATAAAGATAGAAAGAGAAAGCTTTTAAAATTATTTTAAAATTACTAACATATTCAAGATATGTATGATAATGACTGACACACATAATCTTTGTTCTGAACGCATGGGATATGTACTTTATACCATCCATGCCACATCATCTGTATCACCAATAAAATTTGCTTCAATCAATCTGACTCAAACCACCCTATGCTTGAAATAACGTGATTCCAGTGTTTATTCAAAGTGTTCCAATCTCTTAGAATCACGATGGTTTAATTATTGGATATAAAGATAATGTTTTCTTACCACCATTCTGTCACACGTTTCAAGCTTAGCTCTTTGGGCTTTACTGTATTAGAATGTTTGATTTTTAAAATTACTGTTTCAGTATCTCACTTAATTTTATTTAAAAAAAATACCACTCTGATTTGAGATGAGGACAGAATTTCCTACAGTTTCTTATATGGCCTAAGACATAGGTCTGTCATTTTGTTTTACAGGTCTCTGATAATTGCATTTTTAGTGTTGATAAGTATAAAATTAAATTATCTATAAATGCTGGAAAGTGTTGATGGAACATTATATTCTACAATCTCAGATGCTCAGACATCTTAATTCTTGATGTAAAAACTAACATATCCAAATTTACATGATAAATCCCAGCCCTGCAGCCCACAAGCCCTTATTGTAGTTAAGCTGCCTTTCCTGGATGAGTTGTCTCTTTTCTGTCCTTTCCTTATTCTCACCCACTGACATCTGGAAAGTTATGGGCCTAGTTCCAGTACTATGGCTGTGGGTTATGAATCACCTTTGCCTGGCCTATCACTAGACCCATAGGTTGAGAGCCATCTTTCTCTGGCCCACCCTGGCTCAATTAAACAATTTGTCAGTCAGCTTTGTCTGACCTACCTCAGGTCACTCTCCTGTACTTGTCCAATATAAGTGGGGCAGATATCACATCAGACATACAATCAATTTTTTTTATTTTTATCCAAAAGAAAGCAAGAGAATTAAAGAAGATATAAACAAAGACTTCATTGAACTACAAGAACATAATAATTAATGCTTAAGTAATGTCCAAGAAAACACAAACACTTAAGGGAAAAATGAAGATAATTCAAGATTTAAAAACCTAATTCTATTAAAAATAGAAACACTGAAGAAAACATAAACTGAAATAAAGATAAAATTGAAAAAATAAACCTCAATATCTCAAATAGAAAGCTGCGTAAAAAGCCTTACAAGTAGAATGAATCAAGACGATAGATTATCAGAACTCAAAGGACAGCATCTGGATGGCATAAGGAAAGAAAACAAAAAATTAAAGCACAGAATAGAAGCAGATAGGAAATATAGGATAGCATGGAGAAACCAAACATCTGAATTATGAGTAAAGAAGAGCTGAAGAGTTCCAGGTTAATGACACAGATTTGTCTTTGACAAAGCCATAGCAGAAAACTCCCTGAAACTAAGGTAATACATACACATAGAGATACACGAAACACACAGACCACAAACTAGTGAAGAACAACATATATCCCATAGCATATCATAGACAAGCCACTCGATATACAGAACAAAGAAAATATGTCGAAAACTACAAGATAAAACAGATACAAATCATAATAAAAGAAATCCATCAGATAACATTTTCTTTCTCTACAGAAACTACAAAAGTAGAAAGATCCTGGAGCAATAGTCTTCATGGACTAAAGAAAACAGTGGTCATGCAAGATTACTATACCCAGCAAAATGACCTACTCTAGTTGAAGGAGGAAACAAACAAAAATAAAATGCTTTCCGTGAACCTGAAATAAACAGCCTAAAAGAAAATTGTATCCACCAACAATAAAAACCAATCTAAACAGTATGCTAGAAGCAAAAGTTCAAAGGGAAGAGAAGACTAAGTACACATAAGGACTCCAGAAGGAAAACACGTGAAGATATAATACATTGAAACATAAACCAAAACTAAGAATGAAGACCAGGAAAAGATAAAATCACACACACACACACACACACACACACACACACACACACACACACACACACACACACACCCCTTTTAAAATAACACTAAATACTAATGGCCTCTAATTAAAAGATACAAACTAACCGCATATGTTAAGAAGCAAATTTCATCTCTCTGTGATTTAAAAAAACAAACTGACCTTTAAAGACAGTGTCACCTTCAAGTGAAGGGATAGAAAAAAGGACAAAGAAACAGACGTGTGTTGACATCCTAATACCTGACGAAATAGACTTCAAACTAAAACTAGTCAAGAGACAAAAAGATATTTCATTCTAATCAAGGGAACCATGATCAAACAAATATCACACTGAACAATATATTTATTAAAATCTGGAGGCTTTGTAGTTCCTGCCAAATGTTTAGACTCGGAAGTCTCTGAATCAGCCTAGGCTTTTAGCAGCTTGTCTCATATCAGCAACATAGCCCCCCGAAAGTTACTCTGCTTCTATGTTTTCATCCTTAATGAATCCTGTTCAGTGTTGCTGTAATGGTCAATGGATTGCAGCTTTCAGTATGGTTGTTGGCACCATGTATAAATAATAATATATAAGTGAAAGACATTACTGTCATTGTGACTCAATTCCATCTAACATTCTCAACAGTATATAAGCCATGTATTTCACACCATCAGATTCAGTGTACCTACTTTATTTAGATGTCCACTCAAATATTATTTTTTTTAATGAACTTGTCTTTGGTGTGTCTACTCGTCTCTTGACTGTTCTTAATTCATGTTCTTTTAATATATTTAGAATTCACTTTAATGTCTCATTTGAGCACTTGTCCCAGTAACAGTCAAATAATTAGGCTAATAGCATTAACATTTCTATACATTTTGGAAGCCATATCTATTGTTATACTGCACAAAGAACAGACAGCACCACTAAAACGTGAACATTCTATCATAAGTACTTTTGCTACATCAATTTATATACATGTGCAAGGCTTAGATATCTATTCTTTTTATCTTTTTTCCTTTGAATTATTGTTTGTATCATGAGTTTTCAGACTTCTTGGCCAAGAATAGTTGACTAAAAATATTTGTGGAAATTTTCCATACTTATATTTGTGCCAATGACAACTAAATTACCACTTTCTTCTCTCTTAAATATTAGATTTTGAGATGCAAGTAGATTAACTTAGCTAAGAAAACAAGAAATAGGCATCTTTTCATGTTTTATATACTGCTTTTAGATTGCATTTTGAATGTGTTCCTTGAAATTTACATAATCATTCATGAAAATCCCTACATCTGAATACCAGTGTAATGACCACTTAAGAAACATTGTCTGCTACTTATTCAAAATGGATTTCAATTATCAAAGTACATTTTCATGTACGCACCAGTTTTCATATTTGCTATGGATTCAGTGTGTGATTATGTAAGCTTATGCTGTTTCAGAACATACCATGTATATTCTGTAACTTGTGAATTATTAAGGAGCAGTGAGTTTTATTTATTATGTTGAATCATTAGTTTGTAGTTCCAAAACTTGAAATCTCAAGCAAATACCATTCTGTGTTTGTATGTACTTATTTTGGTTATGGTTTAGTAAGTCAAAAGTAGATAATAGTACGGAAATAGATGCCCACACTAGTTCCAGCAAAGGGCAAACTCTAATCCCTAGAAAATAATCCCTCTTTCTTTGAGAGGATAAAAACAAAGAAATTGTGTCTTATTGTTAATCCCTAAAAGGAAAAGGTTAACCTGTTATTTCATCGTGAAGACATTGAATTCTACTCGTCACTTAACTCCAGCATCTTAGTATTGTTGCAAGCAATCTGCTTTACAGTACTATAAAATTATGGATTCTGAAAAACAGTTTTCTCTCCACTGTTTGAAATAAGGCAGCTCAATGAGCTTTTGCCTCCAATTGCCTTTGAAGTAATATTTAAAGGCTCAAATGATAAAGGCATAGATTGCCAGGAAGAGTTTATTTTCTGCAAAGAATAAATGTACAAAAACTGCAAATCACCATCATTTGAATTTCTGTCATTTTCATGTTGCTCATGTTCATACACCTATATCATTCTCATGGACTCTTGCTATTTATTCTTCTACACACAAGAGTACATTCTTTTGTTCACACAAATTTGGTGGCTAGTTGTTGATGTTCTGTTGTTTTTCTCTTCTTATTATTTTCACATACAAAACAATTGAGATGCTGCTATATTTGTTTGCCTCTTTCTATATTTTATGTCCAAAGCAATTCTGTTTTATAAATGAGAGGTAGATACCTTTTTATGTGGGGGTGTGGTATTGTTCTAGGAACCAGAGTAGTAAGAGTTAATAATATAATAGGATGTTTCTCCCGCTACCTCTCCTCCACTTCCATTAGACTCCTGAGTCATATAGGCAAGATTTCCTTCCCATACCCAAGTTTTCTGCTCTCAGACTCCTCTGTTCCAAACCAAGCTGCCCTTAAGATACTGCCATCCCAGGGATACCTCCATTCTCCTTCTGCCTCTCCTCCACCTCCATCAGACTCCTGAACCATACATTTAAGCTTCCCTGCCCCCGCCCATCTTCCTTTCTGGGCCCTCAGGGACAAAGCCAAGTTGCCCTGAGCAGTCTGACATACCAGAGGGGCATCCATTCTCCTGCCAACACTGCATCCACTTTAATCAGACCTGAGGCTCATGAATCATATAGAACTGTAGGTCTGGAATCACACACTCCAAGTTTATCCAACAGAGGCCTGCCATCCCAGGAACATCAACGTTTATCCCCCTCCCAATACCTACTACAACAGTAACATCAGGGACCAAAACCATACAGATGGCTAAAGGCCTTCAAAAGAACACAATCAACAAGAACCAGGGTAATATGATACCTACAAATCACAACTACTCCACCACAGCAAGCCCAGGATATCCTAACACACCTGAAACATGAGAAAATTATCTTAAATTCAAACTTACAAAGATGGTGGAGGTCTTTCAAGAGGAAACGAATAAATCATTTAAAGATGTATAGGAAAATACAATTAAACATGTGAAGAAAATAAATAAAACTGTGCAAAACCAGAAGGCAAAGTAGAAGCAATAAAGAAAACACAAACCCAGGAAATCCTGGAGATGAAAAACATATGTAAGGGAACAGGAACGACATATGCAAACATCATCAAGAAAATACAGGAGACAGAAGAGAGAATCTCAGGTGTAGAAGATATAATAGAAGAAATTAATACATCAGTCAAAGAAAACGTTAAGGCTAAAAAATTCCTGAAAAAAACATCCAGGAATTCTGGGATACCATGAAAAGTCCTAACCTAAAAATAGTAGGAATAGAAGAAGGTGAAGGGTCCCAGATCCAATGCCCAGAGAATATTCTCAACAAGGTCATAGAAGAAAACTTTCCTAAAAAAGAGAAGCCTACAAACATACTAGAAGCTTATAGAACACACAGTAGACTGTACTAGAAAAGAAAATCAAAACACAAAATCTACAGAACAAATAAAAATATTAAAAGTAGTGAGAAAAAATGGCTAGATAATATGCAAAGACATAACTATGAGAATTATACCTGACTTCCCAACAGAAATTCCAAAAGCTTATAGGACCTGGATAGATATTCTGCAACCTCTAAAAATCCATAGGTGCCAATCTAACATACAGCACTCAGCAAAACATCTCAGTTACCATAGAGGGAAAATACAAGAAATTTCAAGACAAATCTAAATCCAAAACAATACCTATCCACAAATCCAGCTCTATAGGAAATAATAGAAAGAAAAATAGAACCCCAGCATAACTACATCCAAGAA
This sequence comes from Rattus rattus, assembly GCF_011064425.1. Classification (NCBI taxonomy): domain Eukaryota; kingdom Metazoa; phylum Chordata; class Mammalia; order Rodentia; family Muridae; genus Rattus; species Rattus rattus. The sequence continues at coordinate 3,271,688 of NC_046160.1, forward strand.
AATGCAGGAAATAAGTATTATTTCCATACCAGCAAAAAAACTTTCTCTCTCTCTCTCCCTCTCTCTCCCTCTCTCTCTCTCTCTCTCTCTCTCTCTCTCTCTCTCTCTCTCTCTCTCATGTGTCTCTCATGTGTGTGTGTGTGTAAAAGGCGTGTTAGGGTGTGTGTGTATGCTGGCATTAGGACACAAATACCACCAATATCAAAACATCGAAATACCGTGAAATAATAATCACTGGTCATTAATATTTCTCAACATTAATAGACTCAATTCCCCAATGAAAAGACACAGTCTAACAGAATGGAGGTGAAACTAGGATACATCATTCTGCTGCATATAAGAAACACACCTCAGCCATAAAGATAGACATTATCTAAAGGGACAGAAAAGTTTTCCAAGCAAAAGGACCCAAGAATCAAGCTGGAGTAGCCATGCTAATATCTAAGAAAATAGACATTTAACAAAAAGTAATCAAAAGAGACAAGGAAGGACACTTCAAGTTCATCAAAGGAAAAATCTACCAAGATGATATCTCAATTCTCAACACCTATGCCCCAAACACAAGGGCACCCACTTTCATAAAAGAAGCATTGCTAAAGCTTAAATCGCACACATAATTGGAGAGTTAAAGGCCTTCCTCCCAACAATTGTCAAGACATCCAGACACAAACTAAACAGAGAGAAAATGAAAATATTAGATATGAATCAGATGGACCTAAGAATACTTCACTCAAACACAAAAGAATGTATCTTCTTCTCAGTACCTCATGGATCCTTCTCCAAATTGATGATATAATTGGTTACAAAACAATCTTATCAGACCATCACGGATTAAAGCTGGACTTCAACAACAACAGAAACACTAGAATCTACACACTCTTGGGAACTGAATGATTCTCAATGCAATGAAGGGAAGAATTTGAAAAAGAAATGAAAAACTTTCTAGAATTCAATGAAACTGAAGCCACAACGTCCCCAAATTCCTGGGACACAACGAAATCATTGCTAAAAGGAAAGTTCATACCACTGAGTGCCATAAAAAACGAGAGAGTTCTCATATCAGCAATTTAAAGTACCCTTTCAAGCTCTAGGGAAAGAAAGAAAAGGCAAGCACACCAAATAGGAATAGAGTGCAGGAAATAATCAAAATCAGAGCTGAACTGATCAGCTAGAAATAAAGAAAACAATAAAAAGAATCAATGAAACTAAAAGCTGGCTCCTTGAGAAAAATCAAGACAGACAAACCCTTAGCCAAAATAACCAAGAGACAGAGGCACAGTATCCAAATAAAAAAATCAGTAATGAAAAGAGAGACAGAACAACTGACACTGAGGAAGTACAAAGAATCATTAGGTCTGACTTCCAAAACCTGCACTCAAAAAATTGGAAAATATTCAAATGGACTATTCTTAACAGAGGCATCTCAAATGGCTGAAAAGCGTTTAAAGAAACATTCAAAGTCCTTAGTCAGTAGGGAAATTCAAATCCAAACAACTCTGAAGCTTCCTCTTACACCCATCAGAATGGCTAAGATCAAAAGCTCAAATACCACATGTTGGTGAGGATGTGGAATAAGCGGAACACTCCTCCATTGCTGGTGGGAATGCAAACTTACACAACGACTTTGGAAATCAATTTGGCCCTTTTTCAGAAAACTAGGAATAGTTCTATCTCAAGACTCAGTTATAGCCCTCCTGGGCATATACCCAAAAGATGGTGCAACGTCTCACACAGACACTTACTCAACTCTGTTTATAACAGCTATTTTTGTAGTAACCAGAAATTGTAAACGACCTAGATGTCCCTCAACAGAAGAATGGATAAAGCAAATGTGGTACATCTATGCAGTGAACTACTACTCAGACCAAATAAATTGCATGCAGTCCCTACTCTTCCAGGTGCTGCAGCCAGTGCTGCAGACAGTAAGGGGCATGGCCTTTAGACTTTAACATAGCTTCAGGCAGCAGCCCAAACCAGGGAAGTTTACGTGATCTTTGGTCAAACCCAATTTTTCTAATCTTACAGCTAAGGTCAAATTCTAGAGAAATACAGGAAACAAACACACAAACTCTGTTCAATACTATACTTAGAACACTTATTAATGAGATAGCCTCAAGTTCTTTATCTAATCTAACATAGGTGCAGAGAAATAATTTAGAAGTAATTGAGAAAGCAAGTAATTCATAAGTGATGTGTGTATGTGTAAGTGTGTATGTGTGTATGCATGCATACACATATTTATTTCCTTCAATGATACCATCTAGTATATATTATTGCATTTGAATTTTAAACTTAATATTTTAAATATGTTTTTAATTGAAATGGAATTACTTCACTCCCCCTTTCTCCCTCCAGTTCTTTCCATCTATGATCCTTAAACTACTCCAGGTTCTCATATTCTTAAGTTGATAGTCTTTTTTTCCTTTGATTATTTTGTACATACATACATATGTGCATATGAATATGTATGCAAAGCTATATGTAAATACAATGTTTTGAGTGCACTTATGTTGTTTGTATGTATATGGTTTCCGAGCTAACCACTCTGCATTGGTTAATACAGCCATTAAAAAGGTTCTTTCCTAAGCGAGGCTAATTCTCCTTCTTGAAATCAAAAGTTGCTTATAGTTTTTTGCCTAGGGGTGGGATCCTGTGAAAATTTCCTCTTACCGTGTTAACATGCTCACTGATATTACCATTTTCTGGTCTTGTTTAAGCAATAGTTTCTAGAAGAGACTGTTTCACAGCAGACTTTCTGGTATTCTGCCTGCTCTTCTGCATGTTTTCTCAAAAATAAATGCAGGAACTATGGTCTAGATATATTTGTTGGGGCTGGATTCCTGCCTGTTACTTTTCATTGCTCTGTTAAGACACCATGACCCTGTCAACGTAAAGAAGTAAGAGTTCTTACTTTTCCTTAAAGAAAAAGAGTTTAGGATTCATAGTTTCAGGAGGTGAGGCCGTGAGCACCAGGATAGGGAGGATGGCAACAGATCAGCAAGCAAGAACCCTGCGCAGGAGCTGAGAACTCAACTTCTTATCCACAATAGGAGGCAGTGAGAGCTGGAAAATGCATGAGTTTTTAAAAGCACAAAGGTTCCAGTGAAGCACCTCCTCTAACACAACATTCCTGCTGATCCTTGTACAGTGTCACTAAGTGGGAACCAAGGGTTCAAATATATGAGACTATGAGGGACCCTCTCAAGCACAGGGTTACAGTTCCCCACAATCTGTTCTCTGCATTGTACCCGGTTGTGATTTTCTGTGATTGTTTCCTTTTGTTGTAAAACTTAATTTAAAAAAATGCTGAGACAAAATTATTAGATAGGCTTAATCATTCAGTTGTAAATTATTTTACTGTGCATTATTATTGACCTAGTGAGGCGACACTTAAGTCTATGGGACTAGGATAGCTCTAAAGGTTGGTATGGTCTTTACTGTTCCTTATTTTCTTTTCAATAAGCATTGATGGACCAAACATTCTAAAATCAAAATAGTTTAATTGGTTCCTTATTCCACTTAAATAGACTCTCAGGCATAATTCCACAAAGAAAGAAAGTGTAATTGATGTACAAAAATGGCAGAGTAAAGCCCCTAAAATGGATGGGATTAGCATGGAGCTGAGAAGAAAGGCTGAGACCAAACAGTGAAGGCACTTTACTAGTATTATGAAGAAGATTAATAACACTGTTTGAAAAAAGACAGTAATGATAAAAATCTACATTTAAAAGTTTTGTTGGTATGTCTCAGGATATGTGCATATATGAACTTAGAAAAACAATTTGGAATTGAGAAGCTAAAGTTACTGGAACCAGAGGATATAATGGATGTTTTAATGAGAACGAAGAATAAGCAATGTCAGGATTTACTATTAGTTATTTTCAGCAGATGAGAAATAAGAGTATCAAATCTTTTTAGACATATGATGCTTCCATAATTTGTGCTTTGTAGAAATGCATAGATATGTGCATATTCAGTATCAATCATATTTATTTTTGTACATTTCTGGAATAATAATTATTATTGCAACTGATTAACATATCACAAACTTGAATGGTACACAACATTGATAGATTAATCTATTGATCACTAGCAAATTCTTTCCTTACTGACTAGACTGTCATTAGTACTATCATTAGTACTATCTGTCATTAGTACTATCCTTCATTCCCTCAACATTGAAAGAAAGGAGTTGAAGAAACTAAAACTGCACCTTTTCTCTAGGAAAAATGGTGCATGATTTGACAAAAGAATAAAAAAACATCAATTATTACGCTCCTTCAGAAGAGCGTGATTCTGGAGAAATGTGACAACAAAGACTCCTTGCTAAGGAAAAAAAATCACTACATTAAAAACGACTAAAGTACAGTGAGATGAGTGGATCAAAGTAGATCTATTTTAGTTAAATGGACTCAGAACATTGTAGAAAAAATAAAGATAAATAAAAGTCAGGGGTTCCCGAGTGAAAGACAATCACACAACCTTTATATTTTACTATGCCTTAAGAAACTCTATAGCTGGGTCCCAGTTTAACTTCCATGCAGATAATTCCAAGTTACCACTTCTAAATTCTATGTTCTGTCTTAGCTACTCTGGACCTAGAGGACTGTCCACTGGGCCACACTCTGAGCCATCCACTCCAGGCTCATTCACGTGACCGTCAGGCCTCTCCTACACTTTTCTCAGGTATGGCATCTCCCCTCTCCGCCATCCTCTCCCAGCATGGTGGATCTCTCTCATTTTTCTCTCCTGGTCTCTAGACCAGACCAGGAGACCCTGGTCCAGACCCTCTCTATGTCTCTTCTTCCCAAATATTGTCTGATGGCATCTTTATTTACCAATTAGAATTGACTGGAGGCAGGGTCCCTCAGTCTCTTACATTCGAACTCTTTCATGCAGACAATTTGGGGGACCCAGATGAACATGAGCATACAAGCAGCATTAGTCTGAACACACTGCAGAACACATCATTTTAATTTAGCACGTTTAATTTATCACACAAAAGTAACCCTTTCAAATTGTTATGTACCTTCCACGAAGGACATATCTGTAAAGGACACATTTAGGCTTATCATTATCAAGGCCTGTCACATTGACATTGTCGACAAATTATCTGGGTTTGGACTCTCTATGAACACGAGCCTCAGGTGTTATCAGATGAGAAAGGTACACAGACAACTTAGGAGAAAGAAATGTGTAGTTGAAAGGTCATATTGGCTCCAAAAGAGCCAACTAAAATTAGGGTAAGAAAACTGTAAAAGTCAGAGAGTTCTGGTAAAAGATATTTTGTACACAGTACTAAAAACTGTCAGGTACACATAGAGTAAAAAAAACTGAATTAAAATAGTCTAGGAAAGAGCTCAAAAAGTTTTTGCAAGTTCAGCTAGTGACTTAAAATATTATCTTTATATGCCTCAGACCTCAACTTTTTCATTTACTTAAATTGGAGGACTGTTCTAAAAGTGGAGAATATGCCACTTACAATTATTGCATGATATGGTGCATGAAGGAGGTCAGTTGATCTCAAGAGTTTTGAAACTCTGCATGTAATACGAAATCCAGATAGAAAAATAAAGTTTCTCCTACTGTCAGAATTTAGCAATGTAGGTAATAATAGAATGGTAAATATCCAGACTGTCTTTGTGCAGCAATCTAAAGGTCAAGATATGAAGATGTTGTCTCAGTTCCCTGATAAAATTCATTTTTATCAACCATCACACAGTATGAGTTTCATTATCTTTTGCAATCTCAACACCAATGTTATGTTACTTTCAGGTAGCCATAGACTGAGGAAGGCAGACAAGTTAGTGGTGTATGAGAGAAGGTCTTTGCTGTGGAATTTATTATCTTATTTGCCAGTGGTTTATTACTAGATGGCTTGAGTACAATGTGATGATTCATAATCATTACTCTGAGGAACATAGAAATTTCACCAAATGCAAGCTTTAAGGCCAAAACCACTAACTGAAATAGGTAGGAAGAAGAGATTCTGACCTTCTGAAGGAGCTATAAACACCAAAGGAATATAGTAGGCACATCAGTTACCAGAAGGAATAATCATAGGTTTATTTGCATTTTGTGTTATATTATTTGTGAATAAAAAAGATGAATGGTTGACCTTCGGGAGGAAGTTCAATAGTTTTTCTCATTTTAAATGAACATTTGAAATGAGTTTGAACATGTGAAAAAACAATAGGAGCATTTCAGCCTCAGACACTGCCATGGTCACTGAGATTTTGATGATGAGAATGTATGCGTCGTTTCTCATAATGAAGACCAGTATTCGAGTTTTTAACTCTTTTATTTGGTAGTCTAATTAAATAGTCTAAAGCTGATATGTTGTCTCCAGCTCCTGACAAGTGGTGCACATTCAGCCAGTATAGGGAAACATGGTGTGGTACTTTAGGAACACAATTGATAAGTTCTGATCATTTTTACTGTCATGTCACAAAGTGAACTCACTCACATCTAGGTGTAAAGAATTTGGGAGGCTAGACATGGCCACTGTGGCAGCCGTATCACTTTATAGCATTTATTATGTGTCAGAGTAGATACTAAATCTTGAATGGGAAAATAGAAATGTTTTCCATAGTCTTTTTCCCACTGCTTCCTCAAGAGTGCAGATTCTTGCTTTTATAATCTAACCACAAAGCAAGAAGCTATGTGAAGAAATGAGGAATAGCACTGCACATGGAAGAAATCATGGACCACAGACTTGATGTAGCATTGGTATTTTCTTCTTTGTAGAAATGACTATTTTATGAGAAACAACCTTATGCTGATATGTACTTTACTCATCATATTCATGATACATCAATAAAAAAGAAAATGATTCTTTCTTATAGACACACACACACACACACACACACACACACACACACACACACACACACACGCACGCACCAATACAAAGTGCTGGAATGAGAATGGCTCATGTGAACTAAATACTGTTCTTTTGAAAAGAAAAATAGGAATTTAAAGACAATGCTGACATTTGAAAACCATCAAATTCTACTAAGTGATCACAAATTCACAAAAGTGATCACAGTTACTTGTTTAGTCACTGAGTGAAGTTCTTGAATTAACACACAAAGTAACTTTTGGAAATGCACATTGTGACCCTTGTTTCCTTACCACCACCCCAATGCCTCCAAAACCACCATCTCCTACAACCTTACCACAACCACCTGCACCATCCAACAACAACAATAATAATACTGCCACCTCTATCAATAACCTCTACCTCACCACCACCACCACCACCACCACCACCACCACCACCACCACCAGCACCTGACAACCTCTACTCCACCACCACCACCACCAATATCAATACCCCCTCACTGCTACCCACACCAATACCATAACTTCATATGGGAGATTTTCTTTTTCCTAATTTTTGTGATGAAAATATGAGAAATTATATTGCTCTTAGATACTGGATAGTTTGTATAGTCTACATAATTCTGGAAAAATGTAAGGGCCACTAGCTTTCCATTTCCTTTTTAATTTACTTTCTATTGGATATTTTATTTATTTACATTTCAAATGTTATCCCCTTTCTGAGTTTCCCCTCTGGAACACTTCTATCCTAATCCTTCCTCCCTCTGCTTCTATGAGTATATTCCCCCCAACCACCCACTCACCCACTCCTCACTCACTGCCTTGGCATTGAACTATATTGAGGCATCCAGACTTCAAAGATCAAGGGCCTCTCATTCCACTGATGTCTGACAAGGCCATTCTCTGCTACATATGCAGCTTGAGCCATGGGTTCCTCTATGTGTACTGTTTGGTTGGTGTTTTAGTCCCTGGGACCTCTGCAGGGTCTGGTTGATTGAGATTGTTGTTCAATTCATTCTATGTAGCCACAATTAGCTCATACCCAAACCACAGAAAGACCCAACAAAGAAAGAGAACTTCAGAGCAATTTCCTTTATGAACATCGATGCCAAAATACTCAATAAAATTCTTGCAAATGAAATCCAAGTACACATCAAAACAATGACCCATCATAATCAAGTAAACTTCATCCCAGAGATGCAGGGATAGTTTAACATAAGGAAATACATATATGTAATCCACTATGTAAACAAAAAAGAAAAAAAATCCACATGATCAGTTCATTAGATGCTGAGAAAGCATTTGACAAAATTCAACACCACTTTATGGTAAAAATTTTGGAAAGAGCAGAAATTAAAGGCCCATACCTAAACATAGTAAAAGCAATATACAGCAAACTAGTAGCCAAAATCAAACTAAATGGAGAGAAACTTGAAGCAATCCCACTAAAATCAGAGACAAGACAATGATGCCCACCCTCTCCCAACCTACTCAATATAGTACTCCAAGTCAAGGCCAGAGCAATTAGAAAACCAAAAAAGGCCAAAGGGATAAAAAACTGGAAAGAAGTAAAAATATCACTATTTGCAGATGATATGATAGTATACCTAAGTGGCCCCAAAAATTCTACCAGATAACCCCTAAACCTGATAAACAATTTCAGTGAAGTGGCTGGATATAAAATTAACTCTATCAAATCAGTAGCCTTCTTCTACTCAAAGGATAAATAGGCTGAGAAAGAAATTAGGGAAACAATACCCTGCACAGTAGTCAAAAATAACATAAAAATATAAAAATAACTTGGTGAAACCCTAACCAAGCAAGTAAAAGATCTGTATGACAAGAACTTCAAGTCTCTGAAGAAAGAAATTGAAGATCTCAGAAGATGTAAAGATCTCCCATGCTCATGGATTGGCCAGATTAATATCATAAAAATGGTCATCTTGCCAAAAGCAATCTACAGATTCAATGCAATCCCCATCAAAATTTCAACTCAATTCTTCACAGAGATAGAAAGAAAAATTTGCAAATTCATTTGGAATAACAAAAACACAGGATAGTGAAAACTATTCTCAACAATAAAACTTCTGAGGGAATCAACCTTCCTGATTTCAAGCTGTATTAAAGAACAACAGTAATAAATACTGTATGGTTTTGGAACAGAGACAAGCAGGTAGATCAATGGAATAGAATTGAAGACCTAGAAATGAACCCACATATCTATGGTCATTAGATCTTTAACAAAGGAGCTAAAACAATCCAGTGGGAAAAAGACAGCATTTTCAACAAATAGGGCTGGTTCAACTGGAGGTCAGCATGCAGAAGAATGCAAATTGATCCATGCTTATCTCCTTTTACAAAGTTCAAGTCCAAGTGGATTAAGGATCTCCACATAAAACCACTGAAACTAATAGAAGAGAAAGTGTGAAGACCCTTGAACACTTGGAGACAGGGGAAAATCTTCTAAAAACAATACTAATGGCTTAGGCTCTAAGATCAACAGTCGACAAATTGCATAAAATTGCAAAGCTTCTTGTAATGCAAAGGACACTGTCAATAGGACCAAACAGCAATCCATAAGTTAGGAAAAGGTCTTTACCAATTATACTTCCTATAGAGGGCTAATATCCAAAATATACAAAGAACCCAAGAAGATAGACTTCAGAGAACCAAATAACACTATTAAAAAATGGGATACATAACTAGACAGTATTCTCAACTTAGGAATATTAAATGGCTGAGAAGCACCTAAAATATGTTAGTCATCAGGGAAATGCAAATCAAAACAACCCTGAGATTCCACCTAAAATCAGTCAGAATAGCTAAGATCAAAAAGTCAGGTAACAGCAGATGCTGGTGAGGATATGGAGAAAGAGGAACGCCTCTCCACTGTTGGTGGAATTGCAAGATGGTACAACCACTCTGGAAATCAGTTTGGTGATTCCTCACAAAATTGGACATAGTACTACCTAAGGACCCAGCTATACAACTCCTGGACATATACCCAAAAGATGCCCTAACATTTAACAAGGACACATACTGCACTCTGTTCATAACAGCTGTATTTATAATAGCTAAAAGCTAGAAAGAACTCAGATGTCCTTCAACAGAGGAATGGGTACAGAAAATTTGATATATTTACACAACGGAATAGTACTGTTACTAAAAACAATAACTTCATGAAATTCTTAGACAAATGGATGGAATTAGAAAATATCATTCTGGGTGAGGTAACCTGGTCACAAAAGAACACACATCGTATGCACTCACTGATAATTTGATATTAGCCCCAAGGCTCAGAATACCCAGGATAGAACTCACAGACTGCATGAAGCTCAAGAAGAAGGAAGACGCAAGTGTGGATGCTTCAGTTCTTCTTAGAAGGGGGAACAAAACACTCAAGGAAGGAGATATAAAGTGTGGAGCAAAAAATGAAGAGAAGGCCATCCAGAGACTGCCCTATCTTGGGATCCATCCTATATACAGACGCCAAACCCAAACACTATTTTGGATGCCAAGAAGTGCTTGCTGACAGGAGCCTGACATAGTTGTCTCCTGAGACGCTCTGCCAGAGCCTGACAAATACATAGGTTGATGCTTGCAGGCAATTATTGGACTGAACAAAGGGTCCTGAAATTTTTCCTTTAAGGTAAATTGAAAAAAAAAAACTATAGTTCTTTGGAAATACAATTCCTTAAGTAATTAGTGGGTTTCTAGCAAATTATTTTTGCAAATAACCATAAACAAACATTCTACCAAAATGTAAGTTTTCATAAGTAAGTACTTTTTCCTTAAGTCATGTGTATTTAAATTATCATTCGCACTTATTTTATCTTTAGTGGACTGAGAATGACGTGTGACTTTTACACTAAGGTTACTTTCATTGACTGAAAGCACCAAATGAGATTTGAAGAGGACAGAGTCAATGCCACATATTATCAGTTGTATGGCTACCTCTCCAGAAGAGCCCTTTTTAATAGGTTCTATTGATGTGCCATCACTTGGATTATAAAAGGAGGCACCTACCAACACAAAGCAATTTCCTAAGGTTTTCTGACTAACTCTCATAGAATTATATAGGCTGCAATTCAGTTCTGCCTCCCACATTATTTTGGAAAATAATGCCATGGAATACATGTCTGCACAGTTAAGATCTACAGCTGGCTGCAACGGCCGTTCAGTGCTGACTTCCAGCAGTCATAAGGCATGGTAACTATTTCCAGTTATGTTAGAATTTCTCTTGTAGCTGTTATATGTATTACTCAAATGATTAAATATTATTAATCATGTAAATTAAAGCATATATATATAGTATATAAGCAAGCATCCATAGACATGAAAGAAGATTTAAAGTCTAAAAAGAATCTAAGGAAAAAGTAAAATGTCAGAAAGATTAAAAGGAATGTTCACAAAAAAGGTAAGATAGCAAAGACAATGTCAGTAAAAAAGACGCCAAATCACATACAATTCTCTGTACAATGGGACAGTTCTTTACTAGTGAAAATTAAATCAATAAAATGTCCTTGAATATTTATTAATGTATATAAAGAAGTTATGTAGTTTATAAAATAATGGGCTCCAATATGACATTTCTGATATACAAAGTATACAAGTATGTACATCGATTACTCTCACACACGCACGCACACACACACACTCACACACCATTATTCTCTCTTATTTTCTCTCCTGCTGGGTACCATTCTCTTTCCCAAATACTCACCCTCTTCCTTCCCTGTCCCCTAGGTTTTGCATATGAAAGAAAAGATGTCAGACCTGTCTTTTTGAGAAAGGCTTATTTCATTCAGTGGGTCATCTCCAGCCTAAGAAAGCACAGTGACAGAAAATCTATTTAGCAATGGACATGTGGGATGGTCTCATTTAAGTCAGAGTCTGAGAAATAAATTACTCAATGGCTTCCTTGTACATGATAAGACATACACTTTGCAGGTATTATATTTAGGATTAGTAAAGTAAGGCTTGATCTGGCTTGCTACCTGTTTAAAAATAGTGTTTGAAACACATGTACATTAAGTGACTTATTTATGACACAGATTTAGTGAAGCACAGAACATATGATGTCTTACTCAGAGAGATTTTGAATCTTATGATAGACACATGGACATATTACCAAAACAGCATGACCTTGAGTTGAATATTATATTCCTTATCAAACTCATGTTGTACAAAGGCCTCTAATGTATTTCCTATATTTTTGCCAATATGGCAGTCAGTAAAATGACATCAATGCAGTAGAGAAGTGAGATACTCTTCTAGGTGTAGCAGCAGTGCCTTTGACAATGATTGCCACAGAGATTGTCAGAGTACATTACTCTGGGATAAAACAACACATGCTTGCTTCTACTTCTGTAACTCTAATGCGGAGCACTTCAGGTTGATTCCCTTATTGTTTTTACAGAGGAAAGATGCATTTGTAGATGAGCAGAAAAATTTCCGTTGCTGCTACTTGTTAACTTATAACATTCTGTTCCTATTCTTTAGGATTCATTTTCTTTTATAGCTAACAAAAATGGTGCGTATTTGATAAAGATGTTTTCAGACCATTGCCATCTACAAAGTTTTTAATGCTAATGTAAGGATTTATAAGGTTTGATGTAGACAAATGTGATAAAATGGGTTACTCCAAGGGGATAAAACATAAAAGTGGGAAGCCCAAGACTCTTTTTCCTATTAGCTCAGCTTCAATAACGGATCAATTTCCCTTTGAGTAATCCAACAACTTTTCAAACATGTCTCGTGCACTGTGAAATCATGAAAACAGCCACATACAGTTGGTAGGAAAACTAGACTTCCTGTTCATGATGGCTATGAGGAAACTCTTGCTTCCTGGATCCTTCCTGTACAGAGTTTAAGTATAAGACTAGAAGAACACATGTTGCTTTATTGTGGAGCATAATGGTACCTTTCCACCAAAATATGATTGCTGTTGCTTTTATAGATCATGAAGATTATACATGCTAATTCTATAATTTATAATGTTAAATTAATCATCCTTGAGACTCAACTCAGCCATAAATTATACATCTTTTTCTTGTTAGTTTAATTAGAATTATTTTTATCTATGCTCATGAGTGAAATTACCATTCTATTTTAGGTAATCAAATATTTCATCATGTTTGGTACCAAAGTAGTCCCTGCTTAATTATATTTGTTGAGTAACCTCCCTCTTTAGTTTATAGAAACTATGTAGATTAGATTTTTCCATGAAATAAGTAACCGGATTCCTGGGCTTCCTATAGCATGGCTTTACTTTGTGAAACTGAAAGCTTCTTTCTTCATTAACTGTTGCTACATAAGTACAACCCGCTTAATCTGAATGTTACTTGGAGGTATAGCTTCAAGGTGAATCATTTGATACTGGGTAAGCTATTAAGTTGCTTTCTCCTGAGATCACTGTAGAGCTTAGACTGTAAGGCCCAGAGGAACAAATAGTTTGCTCTAAGGTTGTGTCAGAAGCCACACCTGTAAAGTCTCACCAACATGACCGCCTAAAAACAAACTGAACCAAAACAGTAATAGCTGTGTTAAACTGGACAGAAAAAGTACAGCTAACCTTAACTTTATACAAAGAACTACAGTCAACTAAGGAATTCTGAGAGAGAGAGAGCCATTTGGTTTTGAAAAGTTCTCATAGTACAGCAGATATTCAAGAACTGCGACATGTTAGTAGCCTAAGATTGATAATATTCAGATATACTATTTGAATCCCTTAATTGTTTCTCTGTTCCCTACACCCATATAGCATTTCCTAACTTACACAGATGAGGTTTATGTGTGAAGATACATCTGACCCAAATATACTCGTTTATTGCTTTCCGCCTGCAACATCCTTCATATAGAGACGGAATGCAGTAGTGAATAGTCCTAGAAACTGTGGTGAGTGATTCTGTGTCATGAGGTCATTAGTTCCGACTTTAGAGAATGATGTGTGAAGGCATCTTGAAGCTTTTGAGTAGTTCATATGACACAGAGAAACATCTGCTTTATTGAAAGCACTTTCCAGTTCCCTTCAGGATCTTGGGTTGTCACACAGCACAGCCTAAGTGTAGACAGGCTTAAAAACCTCCTAGCTTGAAGCCAAAAGTGAGTTCTGCCAGTCCTTCTAGCTGTAGAGAGTCCTGTCAATAAATGAGAAATGGTAATTATTATTGCCCTGTTCTGAAGTAGTCTTAATCTATAACCGAATAACTCTTAGGATGAAAGAAAGTCACCATACTTTTTTGAAAAGTAAGTAAGGAAAATCTTTCCTGTTTGGTTTTTTACTGTAAACTTCTTGGATTTTCTGAATGAAAGGGCAACTGAATTAACATCCCTGGGGTTTACAATCACAAACTGTGGTTTGAGAGACAAAGAAATGAAGACAGAGCATAAGCAACAGTCCCATAACTAAGTACTGTGTTCTCACAGTACAATTCCAGTAATGATTAAATTCCTCACCATTTTCAGTTTCTGGTCATTTTTCAGTTAACACCCCATTGTATATTGCCAAGTTGTTTAATAGTTGACATGTCCTGTAATAAGTGGTATTTTCCTTAATCATTTTTAAAACTATCTTCATGTAGACAAGTGTTGAGAGTTGATATTCTAAGCTTTAGGGTCGTATTTGGACTAAATGTAATATGCATTAAGTTTGCTTTCTAGTCAGAACATCTGTGTACTTTATAAAACAATTTAAGACTATCAAATATATTTTATAAAGGTTCAATTTATTAAAAGTAGGCCATGTAAGTGATTCTTCTGATCATTAGAATATAGGTGCATATTCTGTGTATATTTGATTGCAGAATCTCATTGTAAATCTCAATCTCGATCTAAAGAAGATTGCTTGCTTAATCACGGTTAAGTGTTTCCTAATTGCATTATTTAAAATAACCACTGTGACTTGATGACATTGTGTTTATTAAATATAGTGTCATAGCTCTCATCATTTACATCCATTATCCATATATTATTTCATAATATCTCTCTCAAGCTTTTTCTACCTTCCTAATTGTTGTGGCCATGGAAAATGGTGTGATTTTTTTCTACTTTCATAGTCTTTTGTGTGTGTCAGTTTCTCAAGTTAGGTCACTTCTATAATGATTTTATTTATGTAATTATTAACATGTAAATATATTTGTAGAACCTTCACTTATCACCATATTTTATTTCTAAATGGAAGATTAAATGGTAGATTAACTGATCAGAAAGCTTTTGATAAGGGCTGGAGAGATGGCTCAGCCGTTAAAGGCTAGGCTCACAACCAAATATATAAGAAAGCTTTTGATAAACTAAAACTAAGACATATACAGTTACAAAAAGTTTAAAAAATAGACACTTGTAACTAAATCACTAAATCAAACCAGACTACCAGAAAATAACTATGAGAAAAGATTAAGGCTAGATTATTGCTGTTATCTGGCAATAATTCTAATTGGTGAAAGGATCCATAATTAGCAGTTAATAAATTCCTTATTTTCATCCATTTCATATTTTTACCTCACAGTACACATATAATAATGCCATTTTTCTCCAATAAAAACTACATTAAAATTCACTATCTATTGATATGATGGATTATAAAAGAAATCAATATATCACCATTCATAAACATTTATTAAGCAGTTTGATACAGATACAATAACACACAATTCTGGAAAACAATGAAATGTTCCCTTGGGCTTCTTAGAAGCCATAAGCTTCAAACACTACAAATATCTACTAATAATTTAATGTTCTCTGTGATCACATTATTTTTAGTAATGCTCTCCCACACAGAAAAAATAACACATAATATAGCACTGTTTGAAGTCATGCTTTCCCTCAAAATGATTATTTTAGAATTGGATAAAGACTGAAAACAGTGAATGGAATCTTCAACTAAGGACACAGAGAACTCACCATGGTTCGAGTGATTTCAGGATACCACATCCCAGACAAGGATGGCTTTGCTTAGTCTGGTGGATCTCCTCTTAAGAGCTGGAATTGTGTTGGCCTCTCTTTGTCCGAGTAAGTCAGTTACTCAGGTAAGCCAAGTGTCAATATTCTGTGTACACAGTGGTCCTGCCCTATTTGCAGTTGCTGAAGTATGCTCTTAGCCAAGCTTCCCTCCTGCTGCTTATCAGCCTATCAACCAGCAGTTGTTTATCTATTCAGCAATTCCTCTGTATATCCTAGCAGAAATTCCTCTTCACTATGCATTGCACCAGATACTGGCTACCTTCCAGAATCTCATTATGAGTTATCCCAACTCACCATTTAATTAAATAATACTTCCTATGCAGCTTCTTTGAAAACCATGTACAAAGAATTGAGCCAAATGAGTTCTTACCACTTAGTAAAATATGACAGATTTGCAGACATTCCTCTTCATTCAAAGTTTGAGGCAAACTAGCTAGGCATCCCATTTCTGGCTCATCAAAAGACACTGTATCCCATAAGCCCTTTCACTAGATAACATCCACACAGCCATGAGACACCAGTTTGTGTCAGTCAGGTGATTTGATTGGGACGCACAATAAACATAATTAAAATCCGTACATCGATATATATATATATATATATATAGATATATATATATATATATATATATCATCTTGTAATTAGTGTAAATGTTCTAATGGCAGTTTTTAAAATATATTTCCGAAGTATAGAAGATAAAAGAATTCCTGTCACACAGCATAGTGGGAAAGTTAAAACAAAGATTAAACAAATATTAGAAGGTAGGCAGAGTGAAAGTTGTCCATTTTCACCAGAAATGAGTCATACACTCTAAAAGTCAGCAGAGGTACCTGGTGAAAATCCAAAATAAATTAACACACGTGGTTTAGCTTCTCCCACTCTGGTCAATGTTTTCAGTGCAATACCATACATACCCAGTAACAAATATGTCCCGGGACACTGTTAATGACTTCTCTAGTACACCCAATGACTTAGAAAGGTCTCCGGGTCTAGTCTAATTGCACATCTGGCTGAAGTATGAAATACTCCACTGTGCAATGTTCTAACCAGTGTAGTTCCCCACCTAACATCAGCAGAGAGATGTCTAATGGTGGATTTTCACATAGCACCACTGAGCAGCTACGATAGCTAAGTTTTCTAGTGTGGAGGGAGTTCAGAAAAGTAATAAAGTCTACATTTCTTTAAGAAGAAGGATCATCCATTTAGACACTAAATGAAAAAAATAAACCTCAGATTTTATTGTAGCATCTAAGCTCCTCCACTGACAGTTCTCTGAACATTCAAGTTTTGCTTGGTTCTCTTAATATAATTTCATCTTTTAATCCATGTATCAACCTGTATGACCTGCACACATCCTTTTGTACACACGTATACTTCTATTCCCTCAAAATTGCTTTTGGCCCAGTTATTTTTTAATAATTTTATTTTTCTTGGATATTTCATGAATTTACATTTCAAATATTATCTCCTTTCCCCCCTCTTCCATACCCCCATCCCCCTGCTTCTATGAAGATGCTCCCATCCCCATCCACCCACTCCAACATCAACGCCTCGGCCCAACTTTTAAAACTTAGAAGGGCCTTTAAACCATACTTCTAGCCTAATTTCTCTGCACACACACATGGGTCTCCTTCATCTCAGACACATCCCCTGCTTTAAAGATCTCTAAACACATAATCACTTTTGGCTGCTAATGTATTGACCTCATACTATTTCTAAGCTGATTTTCTCTTGTACTGGTTTTCATACCATTCCCCTCCAAGTGATTTCCATTTGTTCTTTAAATTCAAACTCTAGGCCTATTGTCTCAGAGCAACTTGTCATATTCAGAAACGTTAACTCATTACCCGCAATATCTGGGGCTGTGCTCTCTACAATGTACCATTCTAGAGCTCCCACAATCCTTGCAGCAAAGGTTATTTTCTATATTTTATTTATTCAGCTTCCTGGATAGAGTCAGGTGTACATTTGAATAAATATATAATTTTAAGGAACAGCAAAAGAAATTTACTTGAGATAAATGTTAGACATGTTTTACTTGAGATAAATGTTAGACACTCAAATAGAAATATAAAACGTGGGCTTGATACTTAGAGGGAAGCCGTGGGGAGCGGATCTGTAACACTGAAGATTACAGAGAAAGTCTGTGAGGAGGAACAATCTCTGAGGACACAGTGACCTTGCTCATCACAGAAAACTCGGAAAAGGGAATTCAAATGAGCGGACTTTCAGTTCATAGCCGCTCAATCGTGCTTTGTTTTCTGCTAGTCCGACTAGCACCCCTCACTAATGAGCTACAAGGCAAACTGGACAGCAGCTTAGCATCCCAATGAGAGACAACCGGACACCAAAGAGAAACAGAGTGTGAGCATGTTAAAATAGCAGTGTTCATATATCCAGTGATCAAAGGAAAGCAGAACTTTGAGGGAGTGCTTGTTTGCAGTAGCAGGAGAATGGCTTGAAGGAACACTGTTAAAGAAAACTTCACAGAAGAGAAGATGCCGGAAGTGAAAACTGTAATGCAATTAGGGACATAGTAGTTAAGAAAAGCGAGAGCAAAGGATTTTGAAAAGAATGACAGAGAAGGAAACGCAGGTCAGTGTTCCTCCAGCAGAGCCTCCCAAGCTGGGAATGGCTGGGATGACCTTCTCAAGGTCTCAGAATGTGGGCAAGCATCATTTCCTGGGGCGCAATGCTGAGAAGGTGCAGTAGGCAGACAAAAGTGGCGCGGGCCAGTGGAACTCACAAAGTCCCATGTGCAGCTTACACTTAACCTCCTACAAGAGTGATGCACATGCCCTTGGGGACAGCAAGACTCAGCTGAGGCAGCAGGACGCAGCTGGGGCAGAGCACCGAGGTAGAAGAGTTGGGGTTAGACAGAAGGAAACAAGGAGGAGAAACTGTGTGCTGAAAATATTAGGAAATAAAACCTGCTTAGGTAAGAGTCTAACTTGAACAGGTTTATTTTATTAGGAGAAAACATTTCAAATACAGTAATAAAGAGATAGCAAACACCAGTAGTAGGCCTGGAAACTGCTTGGGCAGGTGTTAGTCCTCAAGTACTTCCTGTAAATCAGTTACATAGGAGGATCCCCACACAGCCATATGGTGAGTTCACTCAGCAGTGACACCCTCTGAGGCCCTTAATTAGATGCATCGGACATGGTTTATTTCTTCAACGATCAAGATTCTTTTTCTCTGCTAAATGGTCCTAGAGGATCATATCAAAGCCACATTGGTTAAAGTACAGGGCAGTCTTGTGAATTCAAACATTTAAATGTGGAACAATTTCAGAACTCTAAATTACCTTTAATATACTGGGCATTTAAGATATAAAATGTTAAAATAAAATTCATAAAATGCAGATTTTGTTATTGAGCAAAAGATTAGGAATTCGGTTGCAAAGGTGGTATTGCTTCAAACACTCTGAATACCATTAACCCACAGGCAAAAACTATAGCTCTTTCCTTTCTATACTCACAGTTCTTTCTCTGCGTTCACATTTAATAAACTTTAGAAGTTTATGTAAAACAATCTCTCAGATGTTAATGCCATACATTAATGATAATACACTTGTGAAATTAAGAAAGAATCATGGTGGCACTATTAAACTGTACACCTTTAGACCTTGTTTCTTCATGACTGTCCTTTTTCTGATGCTATCTACCATCAGAATCCCATAATGCATCACCACTTTCCTTGGATTTGGCCATTTTGAGTCTTAAACAAATATTTTCTAGAATGTTCCTCTACTTGGACTTGACTGATGCTTCTCTCATGATTGGACTAGAGTTCTGAGTTTACAGGATGAAGACCACGGAGATGAAGTGCCTGGCTTCTTTCCAGAAGCTGTGTAACAGTGTGTCTTATCTCTACAAGTGTTATTTGGTTAGGGGGATAGTTGCCACAATTGAACACTGTAAAGGGGCTTTTAAAAGTTTTAAATTCTTTGTCATTCCATGCTTTAGAATCACTCGCTAATTTGAACCTCTACCCAGTGCGAGGGATGTTGTACTGAATGTCCTGAAGGAGGAAATGTCTCTATCAATTGGTCGGACTTAATCAGAGTGCATTACATAAGTCTCTTTTCCCATTTAGTTATACAAACTATGAGTTGTAGAAGCTCATCCATACTGTCTTTTGCCACCCAAAGTGATAAAACAAAATACGGTAAGCTGATTTAATTATAACCATGATCATTTCTTTCTCAGTTACACAGTTTAAGAATCCAAGAACGTAGTACATGGTACAGATAGACTCTGCGTCCACAGAAGCTGAACCTCCAGTTCATAGACACACCCCATACTCAGGGACTACAAAAAAGAAAGGAATCATCTGGGGCACTTTTGTCATAAAACCTCCACCTACCTGACTTATTAATTTATCACAAAGACCTTATTTATCCCAGAAGCCTCATGTCTAATTCCATGTGGGCTTACACAAACTTTCACTCCACAGTGGCTATTCATTTTACTCTGAATTACCATCCAACCACTTCATATGTATATGTGTATGTGCATGTGTATGCACACACACACACACACACACACACACACACACACACACATTTGTTCTTGATGTTGAAATTCCCTTAGGATGCTTCATTCTTGCTTTGACCTGCCCCGTATTTGGCTTTAATTTTTTCTTACATTTTAACTATATAAAATGACACTTGGGAGGCTGAAACAGGAGGGAAATGAGTTCCAGGACAACCTGGGCTACATAGTGAGACCCTCTATCACCCTGTCCTCAGATCTAGAATTTGTATTTCTCCAAGGAGTCTTTTAATTGGCGTTCAATATTTAACAACTAATGCCTGCATTTGTTTGCCATTGTGTATCTCATGAGTTTTGATCAGACCACAATGACAAACATATTCTTGTTATTCTTCCACCTAAAATTAGTTTTATGACTTAATAATGTTTTAAAAATAAAATTTCCTGGCTTCACTTGGCTTTGGGGACAAAATCTCAGTGTGTCTCTAAGTGGGCAGTGTGTAGTGCTCTTAGTATTGATGTTGCTATGTCCTGGTGTAATTCAGCACAGAAAATAGTTCAGGAATTATTATACATGTAACCCATCCCTTCCGTTTCTCAGTGGTACAGAAGGAGGCCCAGAGTGTGTAGCTCATATCCAGAGCCACACAGCAAAGAAACAGCTGTTGTTTCCTCCAGGCCACCAGCTATTCGATTGGCACATACTCTCGATGTGTGTTCACCCATGTGCTTTGTGTCAGTGGCTCAGTCCTGACCCTTGGGAGCTTTAAAGGGCGTACGCTCAGACTCTGTGCTCAGACCTGCTGATTTCAGTGGCAAGATTGTTTGTGAAGCCATGCAAAGAGATTAGTGAACAGCTTGCGTCAAGTGCTTTTTCAAACGAATAAGCCAGTCTTATCTGGGAAAGATCCTGCACAATGAGCTTTCTTTCTTCTGACATCTAGTAATGTTTTCTTTCTTTTTATATAACTTGCCAGCTCGGTATCATCAGTTTACTTCAGTAAACATTTGTAACACCTACACCATGCCCATCTACTAGGAGCAGAGCAAAATCAGGGACAGCACTCACAACCTCTTCCCTTCCAGAGCTTTGACTATGTCAGAGGAGTTCTGGTAGGCTTCGGATCAGTGGAGTAATATGTGGAGACAGGTGAGTGGAGAGCTGCACAGAGTCCAGGAAATGCATGTTGAAGGAATGAGACTGCTAACTTTATACTAATAATGTGTTGTCCGGCTGAGCAAGCAGAGCCTTACTTCCAAGATTTTATTACCATCCATGAATGGCATTAACCAGAGCTGTAGCTTTTCAGGGAATCTAAAATTCTTATTATTTTCTCTGAAAAGCCCATTAGAATTGTATGTTAGCTAACATGGTTATCAGCCTAGGTCTTGATTAAGCTCCCTCAAGCAGGAGGCTAAACAAACCATGTTAACAATGATTTCAGCTGTAGGGAAACTTAGGTTATTTTTAGGCACTTGAGTGAAAATTGCTTTGTCCCATCACTGGGCAACGCTTTTATTACTGTTTTTACTGCTGGTAAATTGGATTGCGTGTTGTAGAAATTATGCATAACTACCCTGTTTTTAATATTTGCTACTGTAATCATTTCTGTAATTATGATTCAGAAGCACTGCTGCAAGCTGTTCTGAGGAGGGATCCTTTACTATGTTCTAATGATGGTATCTACAGAAAATTCTATTCTCAAAGGTCCTGCTAGCTACAGCCTCCCTGGTGATGTGAGGCAGATAAGCTTCATTGGATGCTGCTAATGAGTTTGATTTATGATGGTAGTGCTTCAGTATGACACATTATTTGGGGGTTTGGATATTTAGATTTCAGCCTTGAATATATCTTTCCCATCACTTGGGAAAAAAAGAATATGCTAGAATATGAAGCCAATAAGCTTTGTAAAGCAATACTCTTTACACATCACATTTTCTTGTTAAAAAAAAACTCTCGAGTGCAAGGTTAAGCCATGAACTGCATACCAAGAACAAGCTAAGTGATTCTGTATGTTGAGTAAAGGATGATTATTAACCAAGTAGTGGCTGCCACATTAGCTTTGGGTAAAATGGGTTGATTCACAGTTTTCACAGAGTGAGGTGATGTCCCCATAGCTGTTGGTTCCTACCTGAGCTTCTGATGTCCTGGTTTCTCTTCTTCCTCATGCTTGTTGTTGTCAGTGGAGGGCCATGTTCACTGCATGTAAGCACACTTTTAGGGAATTATCCAAGTCGTGCACACTAGCAAAACCAACAGCGGGACTCATGGGTTTTTCTAGGATTTTCTGTTTTCCAAGTTTGCCCTGTATCTGCTGCCTAAATATTATGGTATCTAGATTCTTCTATATGAGTTCTGGAGGGAAATTGGTTCTTTACTTGTTGATGTTATGAAATTCAGTTATCAATAAAACTAACATGGTAAATTCTCTTAGATTTATATAATTGTATTTCACAAAATGAATCATGTCACCTTGCCCAAAATAAAACATTTCACCTGTATATATTATGAGTTGTCTCAAGCTGCAGTTTGAGACTGAAAGGCTAGCAGGTATTACTAGGGGCTCAAGACTTGGATTTATATTTTACAATTAAATGATTTATTATGCTTCAGAGAAGAATTTTTTCCATTTTTCCTTTGAGCAGTAATTGGCAAATACTAATATATATATATATATATATATATATATATGTGCTAATGGTGTGTATAATTATATGTGCTATGGTGTGTATAATTTGAAATTATACATGCAAAATGCTTAACATAATAAGTTGACAGATCATCATATCTGTGATGGTTAAGTCTACTGCCATCTTCACAAGAGCTGAAACTCAAGTGATACATCCCTCTGGGTATACCTGTGGAGTGGAATAACTGAAGTGGAAGCACCAGCCTCAAGGTAGAACACACCTTCTCATTTGTTGCTGAGTTAAAAAGCAGTTAGAAGAAAACAGTTGGCTTTCCTTCACTTCCAGCCTTCCAGAGCGCAGTGAACATTGACTCTCCGGGAGTCCTCCAGATCTTCAACACTGGATTGGAACTCTGAAAGACCCAAATTTGTTGACTGAGAATCACCAGGTTTCCTGCCTCTTCAGTAGGCATGTGCCTATTTTTGGACTATTCAGTATTAATGATGTAAGCTAATCTAGTACTTTCTTTATATATATATATATATATATA
This sequence comes from Rattus rattus, assembly GCF_011064425.1. Taxonomy (NCBI): domain Eukaryota; kingdom Metazoa; phylum Chordata; class Mammalia; order Rodentia; family Muridae; genus Rattus; species Rattus rattus. Next base: position 3,295,169 of record NC_046160.1, read on the forward strand.
TATATATATATATATTGAACACGCACACACATTCTATTGGCTCTGTTCTTCGAGACAACGCTGCTTAATGTAGTTACTTTGCATGGGGGTGCTTTTGTGTATATTGCTAAGAACATTTAAGACTTATTCTCCATAAATTTAAATTATATAATGTGGCATTTTGAACTATATCAGGTCAACAAAAGGCAAACACTTTCTAAGCCCTTTGCCTTACTAGAAAATATATTTATTATGTTTCCAAACTAATCAATGTCCCCTTCAACTCCACATTACTGCATGAGAGAGTAAAATAGTCTAAAGTATAGGAGAGGACACCAGAATAAGAGGACAGAGTAAAGGAAGCCTGTGTAGAATCACTTTCCTACATTCCTGGAGGTGTAGAGCTTCTCTTCTGTAGGTGGTAATTTTCCCTTAGACACTGGAGCATGGATAGTTAAGAGTCCTCATAGCTCAAAGCTGGTTTTATCCAAACAGATCAGAAAAACTTTGTATCTCTTGGGAACAGTTTTACAATCTTAGCTATTTGGTAAGCCTAACAGGTGGCTTGCTCTATGTCTGTGACAACATCTAAAAGCCCTTAGATGAGCTGAAAGAGCAATGGCCACAGTGCAGTCACCTCCTGACAAGTCCCATTGAAGCTTGAAAAACTTTTGAAACTCACATCTGTCCTTCTCTCTGTCTACTTTTCTCTTTGAGTGTCTTTCATCGTATTCTGAACAGTAACCTGTGACCTGCTTTCTGATAGTTTCTGATATACATTCACCTGCATTTTCTGTTTCTTTCCTCTCCATTCCTCTCCATTTCCCTTTGTATATAGCTTTTTGCTTGAGCAAAATTTTGTTTCAAATCACAGAAAAAGATGAAAGTGCATAGCATTTTTTCTTCAACTGAAGAAATATTAAGGGAAACTAAATTTTAAGTGGGTTCCTGGGGAACACCTAAATGTCCTTATCTATGGCACCTGTTCTCTCTTCTTGTAGCTTTGGAAAATGATGAAAATATTGACTGAAATAGCACAACAATAATTGGTGAACTCCTTTTATAGGCATTCATCTTCGAATTTTACTTTGTAACCCCCCATTATAAATTGTGGCATTCTTTTGTCTTTCTTGATTCTGTGTCACTGATCAGTTTTCTGTCTGCTTATCTGTAACTAAAACTAAAAATGTTCCACGAGTTAGGTCGATGACATCACTCACACATTGTCACCTAGGTAATGGAATGATTACTATAGCAACAGAGCCTTTATCTTCCAGTGCCCACAAAATTTTGACAGATGGGAAAGACTGAAGATTTAAAACAGGACTTAAAAGTACTAAAACTTGGTGGCCATATCATGGTAATATCTTACAAATTAATTTATTTCATGAAGCTAAATTGAATATGAGGTGTATATAATGCTATTTATCTGAGGTTAACTTGGCTTTTGTGCAAAAGGATATTCTCTTCTTTGAAAACCTTAAATGATTAACTGCAGAGGTATTAATAATAATAAATTTAAAATACTGTAAAACTTTATGGCAGTATAAAGAAGGCTCTTGTAGACTTGTCCTAATAAACTAATCACTTAAGCTTCTCTGATCCTGGCAGGTATAACCCGTATCTCATGAGAAAATTAAAAAATATTCTCCTTGACCTTTTTCCTACATGTGTGTATGTGTCTAGTGTTCATGTGTACATATGTTGGTAGGATTGCTCCTGTGTCCTCTCTGTTCTTGTGGAAGAAAAGCAGGGATTGTTGAGGGTCTCTTCCTCTGTTACTCTACCCTTTATATGTTAGGACAGGTTCTCACCCAGAAACTGCACTTCTGATTTGCTAGAATGAGAGCCCAGCATGCTCCAGGGACCTGTCTCTCATCTATAAAATTTTCCAGCACAGCAACTCTATAGTTACAGATAAATGTCGATATGCCTGGATTTTATGTGAGTGATAGCAATCCAAACCTAGGTCCTAATGCTTGAATGGAAAGTATTTACATACTGAGCCATCTTCTCTGAGCCATCTTCCTCTTTCATTTATGCCTGTATATGAGATTTAAGTAACTTAAATCTTCATTGTGCTTATGTCGTTGTATTTTATGCATGTGTGTGTATGTTCATTTTCAGGGGACTTGTTGCCACATAAATTTATCTCAAAGTTAAAGAAAAAAGCCAAGAGGTCACTTACATATGTTCTATGCTGCCACCCACACAATAAACAAAACCATGATAATCAATTTAATTTTTCACTCTTAGTTGACTCATCTCTGAGGAAATCACTGCTTAATAGAAGTAGGCCCAGTAAATTATCTTTTATTGAACAAACTTCAAAGCAGTTCAGGGTAAAATAACAGGACAGAAATTTGAGCCAAAATAATGCCTGATGAGAACATGTTCTTGGATTTTCAATAACCAAAACCTAACCTTACTAATAAAATCATCCTGGTTATGGAAAGAATCATTTCTCCTAATAGGTGATATATGTACATACATATACATTTGGTCATTTCCCAAGCAATACATAGTCTCAATACCCAATCAAGGCTTGAAAATACAAGTAGAATATAGTAGTTAGACAATATTTATGAGTAGAACTTATTGATCTGAAATGTTTAGTGTTCTATAGTTCATTGAAACTAATATAAAAACCTAGAAGGTGATTATTTTATTAGGTTTTTCCTGCCATAAAGCTAAGCAGAGACTCTCATCCACACACTTTATTCTTAAACAGAAAATATTGAAATTATTTCTTTGGTCACAGTCAAAATCTGATGTCTCCTTTTGTTCTCTCAAAAGTGAAAGATCATGAAATATCACGAAAATTCAGTTGTGTATGTATGTATCTGCATATGTGTCTCTGTATTTACATGTGTTTGAAAGACCATTTTAATTCTCTGCCAGATTTTCTAATTGAATGAGAATGTCTTTATATACTCAGGCAAGGAAATTAAAGTTCATTTCATTCATAGAGGACAAAGTAATCCCAAAGTAGTCATAAGAACATTGGAAAAATTAATGGATCCTCAAGAGGTTACCTGTACAAATGGATAGTCTTTCACCCTGTATTGACCTTGCTAGAAGCAATCGGAAGCTGGAATATTGAGTTAAAGAGACAAAAGTACATTTGAGCAGTTGAACCAACAGCTTAAATGATGAGACACTGCTTCTGTTCAGGCATCATGTTATAGGGGAATTAGAAAGTTAAAAGAGGGATATCTACTTAGGATTATTTGAAAATTATTTCATTTACAATGGACATAATTTACTTGGTATAGTACCTCATACAAGAGAGGTATCAGCAAACACCGACTGTTCATATCTATTTTTCTATGTTGCCCATAGCATGGCCCAGACGTGATTAGAGTTAAGCCTGGGTTGAGTTAGAGGAGGAAATGATCAATTTAAACCCAGTCTGACGCATATATCTCAAGGGGAGTGGAAACAATGAGGCTAATGAGCTAATATACATGGCAGCCCCCTGGTGAGATGCTCAAATGAGCCCCCTCAAGCTTATTTTCTCAAGGATGTATAAGACATTTGAAGTGCCAGAAAGAAATCATATTTTCAACTACAATCTCTATGTAGTGATTCTCTCGTTGGAGAAGAAAGAGACTCATGTTAGTTACCACATTAAGATAAGTGAGAAGCCCCAGGACAACACAGTAAACATGTTACCTTCCTTTGCACTTTCCAGACAGCAGCCTCTTTCTGATGAGTGAAAGAAAGAATTACAATCGACAGCATGACCACCAGATCCAGTGTAAAAATGGTCCCAACTCAGGGTTTGAGGACAGAAGTAAAAGTAGGCAAAGGAAAGCATGCTGTTCCAGAATTTGTTAGGTATATGCAAAATATCAAGCAAGAGGCTTTGCCTACACATTTGTAAGGTGTGCCCTAAGTTTCTTCATGATTGTGCTGTCAACTCTTGTCTGTCATAATAACTGTATGCCTTACATAAAATGCCAAGGTGGCTTTCTGCTTACTTTTATCCTCAAACAGGTCAGACCTGGATCCAAGCGGGATGTTGCAGTTCTTAGCTTACAATTAAGTTACTCTGCCAGAGATATGGCTTGTAAATTCTGAGCACTTAGTTTCCTCTGTGGAAACACAGCCTCTGTCTCCCCACCCTCCATTAAGTGTCTCTGATCAAACACCCTGCACTCAGAGTTTGCATTAAGCACTCAGTGACTGTGTTTCACCCTTAGATGCAAATGTAGGCAACAAAAGCAGACCGCCTAAGGAGATCACTGGCATAAAAGAAGTAGCAATTTAATACTTAACAATGCACAAGGTAGGAGGAACATGAAGGCAATAAGAGCAAATGTCCAGGCTAACCTCAGATACTCTACACTGAGTTCAAGGCCAGCCTGTGTTATGTGAGATTGTCCCAGAAAGAAAACTAAGTAATTTGATAGAAAAGTTGAAAAATAACCAATCAGTTAAAGACTAAATATAATGTTAATAAGAAATTAAAAAGTATACTAAAATAATTGAAAATTACAGCAAAAGAAATAATACTGCAAATACAAAATATATTAGAAATAATTTAATAGACTATTTAGAAAATGAAATTCAGTCAAGTCTTAAGAACTTAGAAATTATTTGAGCAGGAGCAACAACCAAAGATAAGGGGAGAAACAGCACAGTGCTACAAAATTATTATAGGAGAGTTTGTCTTCAAGTGAAAGAGAATATATTTTGAAAAAAAATAGAAAGTAGAGAGAATTGTAAAATGAATAAGTTAGAATATTGTTTAGAATTTTAAGACTGGAGTTTCTCCCTTGAAAGGCACTTTCTCCAGTATCATGAATAAAAATCAAACTAAACAATAAAAAATTCACTAAGATATATCATCTTGAAATTTCAGAAAACTTGAAATAAAAGAAAAAGCCTAAAATATTCTGGAGAAAGAAAAATAAGTTACAAAGGAAGAGTTACAGTCCACATCACCTGTACAATACTTGGTAGCTGGGCAACCTTGGTGATTCACGTGGGTAAGTATTCCTAGGCTAAAGCAGGAAGATTGCTCTGAGATCCAGGCCAGCTGATCCTACAGTATGAGCTTCTGTCTTGAAGTAATAAATAGAGACAATGCACGCGCCACTCCAGATAGACTAGAAGAGGTCATGGTGAAGTACAGGGGTTAAGGGTTACTGACAGGAGTGCACTTCCACCACTGCCCTCACTCCCTACTCCTCCAACCCCATCTTTGCTGCCATAGGCGATCACTAAAGTACACTGAGGCTACAGAAAACAAGGGTACCTCAAAGGTCAATCCCTAGCACTGACTGGAACCTACTAGAACCAAAAGGATGTTGTAACAGCAGTTCACTCCCAAAGCCTTCTCACCACTTACCTCCTGATGTAATCTTCACTCTGGCCTAGGTGCCCCTGCTTTTGTTTGTATACTGCTCCTCTGGGTAACAGGACTGTTTCTTTTTCTGCACTCACTTTACAGTATGACATTCTTCACTCCACTGGCCACCCACACATATAATATTAAGTATTTTCTTCTATCTCTCATTCTTATTCCCCCTTTTCACTTCTTAATTGTAGCACACTGTTGACTTAGCAATCTCTAAAATCGATGAAACTAACCTTATCCTGATCATTCCCTCTCACACAATTTACACCCTTCATTTTTTTTTTTTTTTTTACAAACTTTAACTGGTATTTAATTCTAATCCTCCCCCCACCCTACTGCCTTCCAAGCTCACACTCCACACATTTTTGTATTGTTTATTCTCCAGCAGCTATTGAAGTCGTAGAGATGAATGTTATTTACTGATAAGAGATCTGTACAATGATAATATCAAGGAGTTACTGTTGCTCTCCCAGTCAATATTCTACTTGGTGAATGATATAGTCCATTTGGATTCCAAGATGCTGGACTAAGCGATTATTTTCTAAAATACAGTCACCTTTCATACATCCAACTCCCATTTGAACATTGCAAATATTTCGACTGAAAATTTTTCTCTTTTTTGTTTTCATTTTTCAATTAATTTTATAGAATATTTTATTTATTTACATTTCAAATGCTATCCCTTTTCTGATTTCTCCTCCAGAAAGTCCCCATCCCATTCCCCCTCCCCCTGGTTCTATGAGGATGCCTCCCACCCACTCCCACCTCACTGCCCTGGTATTCCCCTACAGTGGGTCATTGAGCCTTCACAGGACCGAGGGTCTCTCCTCCCACTGATGCAAAATAAGGCCATCCTTTGCTACCTATGCAGCTGGAGCTATGGGTCCCTCTGTGTGTACTCTTTGGTTTGTGGTTTAGTCCCTGGGAGTTCAGGTGTGTCTGGTTGGTTGATATTGTTGTTCCTTCTACAGGGTTGCAAATCCGTTTGGCTCCTTCAGTCCTTCCCCTAAGTCAGGGTCCCCGTGCTCAGTTAGATGGTTGTCTGTAAGTTTCTACATCTGTATTCATCAGGCTTTGGCAGAGCCTCTCAGGAGGCAACTATATCAGGTTCCTGTCAGCAAACACTTCTTGTAATCATAAGTAATAATGTCTGAGTTTGGTGTCTGTATATGGGATGGTTCCCCAGGTGGGGTAAACTCTGGCTGGCATTTCCTTCAGTCTCTGCTCCACTCTTTGTCCCATAATTTTTTAGACAAAAACCCTTCTTGGTTAAAAATTTGGAGATGGGTAGGTGGCCCCATCCTTCAACCAGGGGTCTTGCCTAACCTATGGATATGGTCTCTACAGGTTCTATCTCCCCTTTGTTGGGTATTTCAGCCAATCTCATCCCCTTTTGGGCCTAGGAGCCTGTTGCTTTCCTGGTATTTGGGACTTTTGGGTGATTACCCCAAGTTCCCCATCCCCCATTGCTACACAGCTCTGTTCAATTTCCTGACCCTCTGTACATCATCCCCATCTCCTCCCATACTTGATCATGGTTCCCTTTCTTCTCCCCCTCCTTTCTTCTTCCCAAGTCCCTCCCAGTCTCTACTTCCTGTGAGTGTGTCTTTTATACAAGCAAATAAATAACAACAAACCCAAAGAATATATCATCAGATGTATATATTCTACTGAAGCAAAACTAGAAACACAAGAAACCAAGACACCATACTCTCCAAAAATTGTTACCTCTATAATGATGGCATCTGGTGAAAGTTTGTTATATGAAATTTAGAGAATGCAAAAAGATGAGTACAAGTGTGTTCAAAGACGCAAAAAGCATAAGAAGGAAACACAGTGAAGGGCTTTAAAAAGGATTTAACAAGGTTAGAGAAATGTTGAAGGAAAATGAATCTGAAATGCTGGAGATTGAAAGAAAACATAGTAAGTCAAATAATATCTTTTATGGAAAGTCAGCAATTTAGAGGTTAAGGGGAGAACAGAATATCTATTTGTGAAGCAGAGGCAGAGGAACTAAAACAATCTAACAGAGACAAAAAGAAAAGTATATCAAAGGTTCACCTAAGGTTGGGCTCTGTATGTTATAACATTCAACAGCTAGGAAATAAGGGGCCACTGGTACAATAGTGGCATGACTGGTATGGTGGGAACCAGCTGCTTGCTGATTGGATAAGAAGCCTGCTCCAGAGGAGGGAATTGATGATGGATGCTTTAAACTAGATCAAAAACCTCTGGGGAGATCACAGGCCCCAAGCTACTTTTGCTTTGTTAAATGGTCTTGTTGTTACCAAACTGGTTTCTAAATACTTATATTTGTGTCCATAGGTTTGTGCTGTTTTCAACTTTGGTCATAGAATCTTCTTTTGGAATTGGACAGCAATCAGTGTAGAGACTCATGTTAGAGTAAAAGTGCTTATAATGAACAATGGCAGGGTGCTGAGTCCTAAATGGAATATTTGCATCAATTCCTGTCACCCAAGTTTCAGCAAAGTTCTCAGAAACAGCAAAGACAATGAAAAAGCCAGGGGATAAGAGTGCTGAGCTCAACCAATTCCAACATGGATTAGGAGGTCTCAGGCAGTCTCACCCCTACTTTAGGAGCTGTTGGCTGCTGGTAGGGAAAGGGTACATTTTTTTTTACCACCAGTGGCGTGACCACTGACAGTGTCCTCATTTTCCAGTAGATGATCCTATGCTCATATGCATTAGGAAATCACCAATTGGACATAGAGGCTTATTTATTATTAAAAGGTTATGAATTTAAAAGGATGTGGATTTGGGAGGTAGAAAGCAGCCCTGCATTGGAAAAAAGCTGGAGGGGGCTGTGGTCAAAATATGTTGTATGTGTGTATGACATTCTCAAGTAACAAACACTTTCAGTAAAATAAAATAAAATAATGCTATTTTTCTAATATGTAAATAATCATCATTATTCTACCCTTGCTTTTTAGAAATGAGGTTTAAACACTTAAAGGGATCTACAAAAAGGAAGTAGTATAAGACTCAAGAATTCAAGTTTTCTGAAGTTGGGAGGGGCGGTAGGGAGCAGAGAGACAGAGAGAGGAGAGAGACAGAGACAGACAGAAAGACAGAGAAGAAAGACAGAGACAGAGACAGACAGACAGAGGAGAGAATCTCATGAGCTCATGGTTGGTAAAGATAAAAGGAAGATGTAGACTATTTAGAGAACAAATAGAAACAGTGAATAGAGAATGAGAAACTCTTGAAGAACAAGAGTTTGTTCTAAAAGAACAAAGAAAAAGAGATGAACTGAAAATTTCATGTTCTATAGTCTTATTGATGATTAATATTTGCTATATCACGGAAACTAAGATAACTGTTTTAAAAGAGTGCAGTGGTGACATATAACGTGGGTCTGGGAATTTGTGTGTGAGGTGTTTGGGGGCCTGCCATAGACTGACAGTAATAGAGTTGACTAAAGTATAATCAAACCGAGAGGAAAATTAAGGTTTCGTGGGCACTGAAAATAGAAGAACTGAGAACTCATTAATAATTTCAAGTCTAATTTGATACTGATACTTATGTATAGAAGAATAGAACTGCAGAGAAAAATCACAAGCCAATATCCCTCATGCATATTATTAACACAAAATGCCAGAACAAAATATTCACCATTGAAACTAGAGATACATTTGAATCTCAGAATGCACAACCTCCATGTTGGTTTTATCTTGAGAACATAGAATTGCCTTTAGATTATAAAAATGACAATCATCATATAAACAGATTAAAAGTGAAGATTCAAATTGCCATCTCAATAGCATAAAAATCATACAACAGAATTCAGCATCAATTCATGATTTAAAAATCTTTACATAATTATTAACAGAGAATTTCTTTTCCTGATGAAATGTTTCTACAGATCTTAAACCAAACCACAATAATAATGGCATTCATCTCAATCACAAACCCAAGGCAAAGAACTCTGCTCTCACACTTTCCACACTATCATGAGAAATGTTTCCTTCCCTGTATACTTTTTCAAAAGATATAATCAAAAGTACATACTCTGGAGTGAAAGAAACCAAATGTCATTATTTGCAGATTTTATTATCATAACCTACATAGAACCATAAGAGAATCTGCAGGCAAATGATCAGAATTAATGAGCAACCAGCAGGTATATAAGACACATATAAAAATAAATTGCATTTCTGTACAGAAGCAGCAACAGTGAATGGATTTGAAGTAGATGTCTGCCATTGGTAGCAGATATTAAAGAATCCCAAGATTAAGTATAAACAAAGAGGCTCACGATTTGATGGAGAAAAATCATAAAACCTTATTACTATTTGAAAGATATTAAAGATAGCCTACATTAAAAAAATAGCATGTTCATTATCAGTTTCAATCTATAGTATAGAAAATCCCATTAAAATTATCTGTATGTATAAAGAGAAATCGAAGAGATCACCACAGGGATTTTAATGAAATTTGAAAGGCTGTTTTTACAATTAATTTAAAGAAAAATATCAAAACATTGTTGAAGAAGTAAAAAGATGACTGGTACCATAATAAACCTTATAAACGAGATTTAATTAATACAGAATATTGGTATAGGAACATATTAATAAGCAATAGAGTAGAAAGTCTACAAAGGCATACAGTAAGAAACTGGATATTTAAAATAATTGAAATTGTAGGTCAGTTGGAGAATAATTTTTAAGTTTTTCTTAAATGAAACACTTAATAAAAGCAAAATAAAATATCCAATGCCTGATTCACACAATGTCCAATATAAGTTTAAATAATTACATAATCTAAAGGTAAATAGTAGAATATAAAGAAAGAAAATACCTTTGTCTCTTAAGGAATAGAAAAATATTTTGATAGTTTATGAAATATAAACCATAGACAAAAATTATAAATACAAGTATATTAACATTATTTTTGTTTATTCAAGTACATTATTTAATAAGCACAGGAGAGAAACTAACAATAGGAAATATTCATAATCTCTAATCAACTGACTACAAATCCTACACATCAATAAGAAAAAAGCTTGAAGAAATAATTTATATATATGAAATGAATTAAATTGTATTTATTCAGCTGTAGAAAGTATAAACGTGACAGACCATACACACACACACACACACACACACACACACACACACACACACACACACCTATTAGGAAGAGAATGAATTCCTTAACCTTTCAGGGTACAACTCTAACATGCAAACTCAATGTTATTTCTATACAGTAAGAGTGTATGTCCTTATAAAGGAGATGAGAAGAAAAATTTCACTGAAAATAGATATTAAATATTTATGAGTGAGTCTAGCACAATAGGTGAGAGATTTCCAGTGAATATCAAAAGATCAATAAACAAGTGGAGATGGCATAAATTACTAAGAAGATGCCCATGTTCAAGGACTGGAAGAAAGGAGGCAGAGTGAGAACACCCTTCTCGTGCTGTGCTCTCCAGATCAGGGAAGGGCTGTGAGCAACAACGGCACTCCTTACCTCCTTACGGAGCTGCAAAGACAATCTTGAATTTGTGGGAAACCACTAAAAGGCCTTGACTATCCAAAGAGCAAAGACTGGAGGCACCATATTACATGACTTCGGTTTATCGCACAGTTTCAGTGACAACTCCTTTCACACATAAAAAGAACTCGAGCATTAAAAGAGACACAGTGACCATTTCTAGCAGTAATGTTCGGCACAAGCTCCAAACACGTAACAATGGAGAACAGACATCGCCTTCAGTAATTCATGTTAGGAAAACTGAATATCCCAATGCATCCTAACTCATAACAAATACAAGAATAACTCAACATCGATTTGTAGCATAAATATAAAACATAAAACTGTATGGAACAGACACCTGTGGCATTGTTCTGGGCATAAGATCATTGCTTCCTGGGGGTAAGATCGAAGGCAACAAAAGCAGAAATGTATGAATAACATTGCAAAAACCTGAAACATTCCTGAAAGTTTAGGGAAAAAAATCAGTAAGGAGAAAGATTCATAAGCTCTAGGCAAGAAAGGGGGTATCAAATGTCAAAATACAGAAGGAATTTAATTTAATATCAAGAGTAACTGTTTAAAAATAGACTAAGTATCCACACAAGCATTAGAAGAGAAAAACTGGTCAACATGTGAATTATTATCAATCGCCAAGCATCCCTCGAGGAAGTGTGCCCAGCAGGAGCCCCAAGTAAACTCTGATGCCATGCCCGGGGTCCCACCCTCTGATGCCATGCCCGGGGTCCCACCCTCTGATGCCATGCCCGGGGTCCCACCCTCTGATGATGCCATGCCCGGGGTCCCACCCTCTGATGCCATGCCCGTGTCCCACTCTCTGATGCCATGCCCGTGTCCCACTCTCTGATGCCATGCCCAGTGTCCCACCCTCTGATGCCATGCCCGGGGTCCCACCCTCTGATGCCATGCCCGGGGTCCCACCCTCTCTTTCTGCTTGCTCTTCCAAGGCTGGCCGACTTTTGAGCACGATGATGTTCCAGCCCCAGCTTCTACTTTCTCCTTTAGGACTCAGCTTGTTCCCTGGCAGCTTTATTTTCTTTATTACCATTAAGTGTGAAATAACAAGGGACATTACCATATGACCATCATTTTAGTAAGAATGGGATCAGGTAAAAATATCTAAAATATCAGGCTAAAATGGAGAAGAAAAACATTAATAGAAAAATAGGATGTTGACATGGATTCAAAGTGCCTTTCCACAGAATTCCTTATTAACCAATCACTGAGGACATTCAGAGAGATCATCCCTCCCCCTATAGAGACACCTGGCAGCACTGATTTAACCAGACATCATAGGCTAATATCGCCAGTGAGGACAAAAAAATGTGTCATGTTCTGCAACAGTGAAAAATGAAAACATCAGCTCTATATTATGCATTTGGGAATTTCAAGTGCACTGTAAAACTAATTAGTCTATCACGGGCTTAAATTTTTCAAAACCTTCTTTAATAAGAGTTCTTCAATTCTTTAACCTCCATTCTAGTTCTGTGGCCAATGGTAGGGGAGAAGGTTAACAGGAAATAGGAGATGTGGACATGTTTAGCAGGAGCTCCTTGGGGAGATTCCACATACGAATGAGCAGCAGCAACCCAGTCCAATCGGCAAACACCAACATTTGTCAGTAGCAGCAGGTCGATCCAGAAGAAACCACCAGGCTCTGCCTGGCCCAAGTCCATTGAAACAGCAAGAAGGCGCTGGAGTACCACAACAAGTTCTTTGGCAAGTTTTTCTCTAGGAATTTACCAGAGAAGACTAGCAAAACATTGCAAGATAAACCAATGCAAGAGCATCCCCTCACTGTCTGTGAAAAATATATTTATATTCTTTCTAAAGACCATGCACCTCACAAGAGTCTACTCCAGCAAATCATCATATGCCCTCTCATAAGACAGCTTACAGGAAAACAGGTTTGTCTGTTCTCAGCAAAAAAAAAAGGACCTCTCATAACTCAGTTTCCAGAAAAATATCACATGACACAACTGAGTCTCCAAAGAAACCAGAAATTTCCACTTCAGCCTATAGATGCTTTTTATAACTTCAGTTTTAACTGTGTGTGTACATACATGATAAGCATACATTCTAGGCATATATGTAGAGATGATAGGTGAACTCATCAGATTTGATTCTATCCCGTTGTGATAAAATAAAAAATGGATTGTCAGCTACTGGTACCTGTATTTTCCCACTCTGCGTGTATCCGGGGAGCTGCGTGCTCAGGCTGTCTCTCTGCCAGACACTTTCTCACAGTGTTCCCTTGGCAAGTTATTACCACACCTGACTTACACATCTCGTTCCACAGGCCGTTCTAGCCGCAGACATTCTATAGCTGCACTCTCCAGGCTTTCTCTCTGCCCACTGGGAACTTTGCTCACATTCCCTGTACTCTGGTAAAAATCAAATTTATCAATCAGATTTATATGTTAAGTCCCCAATCTACAATATACCCACGCAATAATTTCACTGCCAATTAATAAAGCTATAATCCACCCACCAAGATAAGGTAAAACTAACCTAGTCCACCTAGATATGGATCATGCTCCATCTTGATTTCCCCAGCTTATCCTCCTCCTTTCTCCTTCTTCAACATTTCCCCACCCACCCTACCTTCTCATCTAAGGATAGGTTTCGCCTTACCCTGGACTTGCTTTGCTACATAGTAACATCATCCTACCCTGTCCTAAGCACTAAGAGGGTCCCAGAAATCAGACTTGGGTCATCAAGATATGGCATCGATTCCTTTACCTGCTGAGTCACCTAAAAAATTGTAATCATTATTTGCTATGGCATTATCCACATAAAGTAACAGAGTCTGAGCAGGATATGTTTATTCATTTAGTAACATCCATTTATATACATATGTGTATATAACAACAAACAATTGAGAAAAAAGACCACGAAATTGAAACAGAGCAGTGGCCAGGGGGAGGTGTGGGGTGATGTACAGTTGAGGCAGGTACAAGATAGAATGAGGCCTGTCACTCGATGAGAAGAAAGGATGGGCAGGATGGGCAGGAGAAAAATCTGAGGGAAGAGGAGACTGGAACTGGAGGAGACTGCAGAGAAGCTGCAGAGAGAACATGGTGGCTGACGTTAAGATTCTGTGTATTTACAAGTTGTTATGAATGTTCTTAAGGGATGGATGTGTACAGGGCTTTGCATATCTAGGTGGGTAATTCTATCTTATCAATTGGGTAAGAGGTTGTTGTGTTGTGTGTTCTTTCTTGTGGAGAATTGAGTTTGGGAGAGAGTGTGGTGGCAGAGAGACTGGGCCGCCACACAGTTGGGATGTGTGTTTCTGACAAGATATCTACCAGGTATCTTGGGGCACTGTAGTGCCGGACTTAGCAGGGTAAAAGACAGCCATTTTAATATAATTTTACAACAACAGATGGTGAACCAATGTGTTGGGCAAGAATCCACTAGTAATCCTAAGAGTTGAGAGAAAGTTTTAATTTCTAAGTAAAAGAAGGCCATAAACTATAATTTTACAACAACAGGGAGGTTATTAGATTTGGAAGTAGGAAAGGAAAAAAGGAAGTGATTCAATTATACGGTAATCTATAACATAAAAGGTCTTTTTTAAATAACAAAAAATATGAACACCATAAAAAGACTGCAGAATTGTTTGCCTGATTAAGAGAATGAATGATTCATAAATACTAGTTACCGTAAGTGGTCCTAGGTTTGGCTCCTACACTGAAATTTGAAAAAAGAGATTGAAGATAAAATACAATATTGGAAAAAAGTGGTAGAATTTGAGACTGAGACTAGCTAATAGCATTATCATGGTTAATTCTGTGACTTTGATGGTGTCTGTACTTTTGTACCTTTCCTTACCTTGTCCACAGAAACTATGGGAAAAAGTGTAAATATTTTTGAAAATTATGTAGTGTCTACTCATAATCTACATGAATATATTTGTCAATTTGTCATAAGTTACTTTTGCTTTGCCATTGCTGTCTTATTAATCTACCAAAATGAAGTAGCTCAATCCTATGTATAATATCAATAATGATATTATATGTATTATAATATAATGCCATAAACTTTTAAAAGTGCAACAAAGAAAAAAAACTTAAATTGTTTTACTTCTAATGACTACCCCATCCTTCATATTTGTACACGCAGACAGCTTAGCTGCAATTTCCTGGAATCGTGGAGAAAATTCCTTTCCTTATGAGAAAAAGAAAGATGGGGTTGGAGGCAGGGTAGTATAACAAAAGCAGGGCTCATAGAGAACAAAAAGACAGAACTGTTCACCCGAGGCTAAGTTCCAAGACAGGAATTCTTCATGGTGTACTGTTTGGGTCATTTATCCCTAATAGAAAAAAAAACCTGCATGGTCACACCTAAGTATAAGCCAGCCTAAGAATAACCTACATGATCTGGACAAAGTTTACATGAACCAGTTACGTTAGCTAGGTGCTAGCATGCCAAGCCAGCTTCAAGCATTCTGCTATGTACCTGTGAAGGGGAGGAGGTGAGCCAATGGCGGAAGGGGTGTGTCCACAATCTTCACTCGTTTGTATCCCTAAATTAATGTGCAAACAACTTAGGTTTCTACAGTTTCGTAGCATCTAGACTACCAAACAATCTGAATAATTGACTGCCTCTACCGCACTCGGGAGCTGTTTTAGCCGCATGTACAGGTACCTGCTCCACTTTCTTTTGTTCTTAATTCTTTCTTTTTTATCTTTATTAACTTGAGTATTTCTTATTTACATTTCGATTGTTATTCCCTTTCCCGGTTTCCAGGCAAACATCCCCTTCCCCTCCCCCCTTCCTTATGGGTTTTCCCCCCCCCCCTCCCCCCCTTGCCCCCCCCCCCCCGACAGTCTAGTTCACTGGGGGTTCAGTCTTAGCAGGACCAAGGGCTTCCCCTTCCACTGGTGCTCTTACTAGGATATTCATTGCTACCTATGAGGTCAGAGTCCAGGGTCAGTCCATGTATAGTCTTTGGGTAGTGGCTTAGTCCCTGGAAGCTCTGGTGGCTTGGCATTGTTGTTCATATGGGGTCTTGAGCCCCTTCAAGCTCTTCCAGTCCTTTCTCTGATTCCTTCAACGGGGGTCCGGTTCTCAGTTCAGTGGTTTGCTGCTGGCATTCGCCTATGTATTTGCTGTATTCTGGCTGTGTCTCTCAGGAGAGATCTACATCCGGTTCCTGTCTGCCTGCACTTCTTATGCTTCATCCATCTTGTTCTTAACTCTTTGCCAAGGCTTATTTAAGAAATTGCAGGTGTGAGAATGGGTCCATGGAAGAGTTTGAAGGAAAGGGGAAATGATGTAGTTATTATAAGCTCCAAAGAAAATACTGGTAAGGCATTCAGCCTGGTTTTGCTGACCATCGTAGTGGCTTTGGTTATAAGAAATCTCTTTCAGTTACTTCAGAAAAATCACCGTGTAGTAACTGACAAACCTGATAGAGCTTAAATGTCCTGTGTAAAAGGAACGGATGGTTCTTACTTGATGTGGTTCATAGCATGCACCTGCTTGCTTCTTAAAAGCATAAATCGAGGAAAGAAAGCTCGGGATTGAAAAGTCATCACAATTCGGAGGCTGGACAAGCAGCTCTTAGCCAGACGGAGCTGAGGACCACTGCTGCTTCTAGAGTTTACGTGAAGACCCAGAGACAGCTTTGCTCTTTGTTGTCATGGAAATTTTTTACGAGCAAGAAAATTTCATGTTATCAGTTGAAAAATTAACTTTTAATGCACGTTTTAGCTCCCTCTAGGTTACCTTTTCATAGGAACTAGGTTTTCTATGCAACGCAGACCAAGAAATTGATTAATTTGTCTCTTGTGAAATAAATTGCTGCCTATATTTATCCTTCACTGTTAAAAAGAATCTCGTGACTAAAAGGGCCTGAATATTCGTCGCATCATCACACGAGCAGAAAGATGGAGAAAGGCTGATGAAGGAGAAATACGCTGGAAGTTTGCATAGTGGGCGACATTTCCCATAATTTTTGTAATCATACAAGTGTTTTTGCCTAAATAGGCTATGTTAGCAGACCGTCCTATATATATTGTACACACATACTCTATACAATTATAGTATTTTATTACAAGTGAAACAAATTTCCTCCCCAAGAATATTGTCGTAAATTTAAATTAAAAGTCACACTGTTCACTTTAAGTTAAGTGATACTTGTTGGACAGGTTTAAAATAACTAATCAGGAAAGGTGACCCTGACATTTAGAGTCAGGGCTATTATAAAGGTAATTACTTCTACTGTATAGAAATCTTAGCATAAAAAGATACAGGTACTTTCCAGCATAGACGTGTGTAGTGATTTGAATAAGAATGGCTCCAGAGGCTCCTTTAAATGCTTAGGAGATGGCAACAGGAGGTGTGGTCTTGTTGGAGTGGGTGTGGACCTTTTGGAGGAAGTATGTAACTGGGGTGGGCTTTAGGATTTCAAATGTTCAAGCCAAGCCCAGTGTCTGTCTCATGTCCTGCTCCTTGCAGATCTGGAGGTGGAACTCTCAGCTTCTCCCTAGGCCCGTGTTTGCCTGTGTACTGTCATGTTTCCCACTGCGATATCAATGAACTAAATATCTGAACTGTAAGCAAGCCGCAGTTAAATGTTTTCCTTTATAAAAATTATTGTGGTCATTGTGTCTCTTCACAACAATAGAAAATTTAAGACATCATATAACTGAATATACACAAAAGATTAAAAAAAGTCCGAGTAACTAGATGACGTTCCTTACATTTTATGTAACATTCTGTATTCACTGAGGTATTCATAGAGGCCTGTAGAAACTACATTTAAAATGGAATGGGGACAGTAGAATGTCAAAGTGAAGAGGAGTTCAAGAATAAATAGTATTTATTCACTGTTTTTTAAAATAACTTTCTGTAATTACACAATAAATGGAATTTTAGACAATGCAAAGAAGATAAGAGCTTTAATTCAAAATTATCAAATACATCATTTTCTGTGACTGATTAAATTTTTTGAGATTCTTAGGATCATGTGTCACAAAGTGAGAGTGACTGGTATAAAAAAAAGAAGAAGAAAGAAAGAAAAAGGAAAAAAAAAAGATGTGGTTTGAGCATGGCAGAAGCCACTGACCAGTTCTCTCGAGCGCCGTGTTTGATGTACAGGATTACTCCTACATGCTCCAGCACAAAAGGAAGGGGAAAGGTCGAATATTTCAGTTTTTTTCAGGAAATATGACTGGCCCTTAGCCAGTGAGAAAAAATCCCCTGTCCTCTGGAGTCACATGACCCTTTATCTCTGCTCGTCCTCCAGTACCCATCACTCCGTGTGATGGGATAATGCTCTGATCTGCGCGGTCTACTTTCAGCCTTTGATGGAAAGGACTAGCTCCTGTCATTCATATATCCTCCCTGGCCCTATCAGCTGGCCATGCAGAAGAAAATAAATGTCAGTTACAGAAACTGGGAGCCTCTTTATAAAACGTACTAAACTGAGCTCAAACTCCTACCACACACTATGCATAAATGCAGACGACCACTTCCGGACCCCTTTCTGCTGTCTGCATACCCTCTGTTCCCCGAGAGCAGCTCTCTTAAGAATCAGCTGTCAGGATCACAGAAACCTCTCATGGACTTTTACATCCCTGAGACACGTACTTGTCAGGGTCTGCAAATAAATCCAGTTAACAAAATTAGAGATTCTGATTGGGCGATGCTTGATGGGAGGATATTCATAACTCAAGTAGAGAGAAGGCGGGGGCTCAGAGCTGTGGGCGAGCTCGGAGCGCCAGCAGACAACCTCCCCAGAGCTTACTAATGAGTCTTCAGGAAAGACAACTGGGAGAGCAATGGTCTACAAGACGGAATTCGCTTTTTCACAGCCTTCCTAGGGAGAAACAGAGAAAAAGCTGTGACTTTTTTTTTTAATAGTGCTTAACTGATGAAGGCGTTGCAGTAGTTAGGGGTTGCAGGGATTAAGGAAGAAGTAGTGTGTACAGCAGGCATGCTTCTATGTGAACAATGCAGAATGGCGAGGCGTGTGTGCTATTTATAAAATGTCATGTTGTAGCAGGAACAGACATCATGAAGTATGATGCTGAGTGGCATTTAGTCATGAAAATTCATCCCCTAAAGTGTAAATTAGTGAATTGCCCTTTTGAAGTTTGGGTTCTAAAACCCACATTTGTGCCACTTCCTCTTCCCCACTTTTTCTGATGGAAAGGGCAGATGTTCCTCATGGACTTTGAAAGAACAACAGATCTCAGGGTTACTCTTTCCACACACACTCTTTTTTGTTGTTTCATTTTACATTTTGTTTCCTTATGAGACCGACCTTCATTTTGTTATCCCCCAATGTCTGAGATTTTATCATCTCTCTTCCTATATTTGAACTAACGGATTTTTTACATTACACATCATACCTTCCCTTGGAAGGAGAGGAAAAAAAAAACAACCATTAAGCATTTCTTACTAGAATCGATTCTTTGTATCATGGCTTTGATATTTATCAATGAATTTTACCATAAGCCATCATTTTCTGTGTACTTGTAATGAATCCCAGTCCCTTTGAAGAAGGGGGTCTATGCTTTCTAACTCCCCTGTATGTGGACATTAGAATCCTCTTGACTTCATTCTACTGTTAAGGCAAAAACCTGGTTCTCTCCAGGAGGGTTGCTAATAGTATTCTCGGAAGTTTGTAATATTCCATGTAGTACTAACAATTAAACTTTGATGGAGGATTAATAGGACTGTGGACCTTTGGATTTATGTGTGTGTGGTAGGGGACCAGTGCTTAAGCTCTGACAAATGCTAAAAGTTCACTTGCTATGGAGAGTGTAGCAAAACCTCTGGGCTATTTCCCAGTGCCATTGATTGCTTAATATGCACACTGTTAGACCAAACCATAGAAGAAAAATAAAACAGATATGGTCACTTACTATATTCTTCTCTAAACCTAGAATCGGGTTATATGTGTGGCAAACATGCACATGCACACATCGTGATGCTGGGGCTGCAGCTCCATTGGCAGAGCATTTCCTGCTGTGCCTGAAGCCCGGGATTAGATCCTCAGCACTGTAGAAGCCAGGCCTGGTGACGACCTCTATAAGGTCAGCACTGAGCTGAAAGCAGAAGGCTTGGAGGTTCCACTTCAGTCTTGATTATGAAGTAAATTCAGGGCAAGACTGGGCCATGCGTAATATCCTGTCTCAATAAAGTAATATAAGGGGACTAAATAAGAAAGGAGGAGATAAGGAAAACTCAAGTAAGTTCCAAGAAGTTTAATTAATAGGTTCTTCAGAATCAGCGTAGGTTTTTATGGTGTATTGGTAATCAATTAATTAATGAATTTCTTCTGTGTTTCATTGCAGAATTGAATTGCTGCTACATGCCAATCACTGAGTTAACCATGAATACACATATGGAGTTGTATTGCCAGAGTTAAATTTTATTTGCAGGATATTGAAGCAACAAGTTTCTTATTCCTTTAAAACTTTGTTTCTCATCTGTAAAGTGATCCTGAACTCAATAATTACATGATGTAACTTCCAACAAAGCCATGGTATTAATCATGAGAGTGCTGTTTAGAAATATTTACTAAATGTTGATAAATCATAGTCGTTACTGTTGTCACTGTTGTTTTCAACTCTCTGTGGGTATAAAACTTCTCTAAATGGTGTGTTAGCAGGTTACATCACTCAAACAGAATTCTAAAATCGACTGATCATTGACCATTTTGTAGTGATAACTATAATTATAGCCTCAGTTATATATGTTTTATTATATATGGTGGATACTGCTATGAGTAATTATATCAATGAAGTCCAATCAAAATAAAGAAAACAAATAACACTTACCAAAAGCTCTCTGTAACTGAAGAATTAGCTACCAATACATGTTTTCTTCATAATGTTTTTATTTTAACATTACAGATAGGATTAATTTATTTTTAGTTTTATTGAATATTTTTCTTATTTACATTTTGAATGTTATTCCCTTAAACAGTTTCCCCTCAGGAAACACCCTATCCCATCCTCCCTCCCCTTGCTTCCATGAAGGTGTTCCCCCACCCACCCACTCCTGCCTCCCTGCCCTGGCATTCCCTTACATTGGCACATTGAGCCTTCCGCAGATCAATCAACAGCGTCTTCTCCCACTGATGTCTGACAAGTCCATCCTCTTGCTACATATGCGGCTAGAGCCATGGTTCTCTCCATATGTATTCTTTGGTTGGTGGTTTAGTCCCAGGGAGCTCCGGGGTTGGAGGGCTGGTTCTGGTTGGTGGAGATTGTTGTTCTTCCTGTGGGTTGCAAACCTATTCAGCTACTTCAGTCATTCCTCTAACTCCTCTATTGAGGAACCCATATTCTGTGCAATGATTGGCTCCGAGCATCTCTCTCTGTATTTGTCAGGCTCTGACGGAGCCTCTCAAGGCACAGCTATATCAGACTCTTGTCAGCAAGCACTTCTTGGCATCTGAAAAGTGTCTGGGTTTGGTGTTTGTATAAGGGATGGATCTCCAGATGGGGCAGTCTCTGGATGGCGTATTCTACAGTCTCTGTTCCACGCTTTGTCTCCATATTTCCTCCCTTGAGTATATTGTATATTCCTCCCTTCAGAATGACTGAAGCATCCACACTTTGGTCTTTCTTCCTTCTTGAGCTTCATGTAGTTTGGGAATTGTGTCTTGGGTATTCTGAGCATTTGGGCTAATACTCACTTATCAGTGAGTGCATACCCTGTGTGTTCTTTTGTGACTGGGTTACCTCATTCAGGATGATATTTTTTAATTCCATCCTTTTGCCTAAGAATTCCATGAAGTCATTGGTTTTAATAGCTGAATAGTACTCTGTTGTGTAAATGTACCACATTTTCTGTATCCATTCCTTTGTTGAAGGAAATCTGTGTTTTTCTAGCTTTGACAGACTCAAAGGCAAGGAAGAAAGAGCAGACTGCCATATGTGTGACATGGGATGGGAATAAAGTGTCCCAAGTGACTGCTGGGAGCTGCAAATTTGACTTTCCTTGGTTATTGTCAAGTTAATTCAAGATGGTCAAAAAACAGGGAAGATGACGGTTATTGATAAAGTCCTGACTACGTTTAACCAATTTTTAAAAGGTTATTGTTTCAGTTTTAGGACTGTTGCTTGATATGCCAGTCTGCCTAATAGCACATTGGCTTCCTGGGCTGGGTTTCGAGATATGTTGCTAAAGGCTGTGGGTCAGGCTGTACTATTAGACGTGGTCAAGCCACACTCTACTTGCACACCCAGTCACTGCAGGGCCTAGGATGTAGACCTGGTGGTACCAGGAAACCTGAGACCTAGATTACATTTATATACTAGCTTGTCATAGAAATCATAACATTTGTCAACGTTTAGAATGTGTATAATTAAGAAGTTAATATATAAACATACCTTTAACTGCTTGACCCTTATGATCATTGAGTGATTAAAGTAGAGAAACTCAAGGATATAATGTTCCAGATCTGTAAAACTGTGCTGGCTGCAGTGACAGCAGCACTTTGTACCAACATATATGCAACTTACATTTAGACAATTGACTAGCACATCTTCATGAAAGAACAAGTATGCTCCTTAAAAGCCATGTAGATTATTAAGCCTTTTCTTTTTCCTGAAATGTGGCCTTGAAATCCATTACAGGGAAGGAAGTGTCTTTCTCCATTCATCCACAGTGAGCTTGGTATATGGGACCAAACTGTCTTTGCTTTCACTGAAGACTGATTTGGTGTGAGCAGAGATCTTAAATGTTTTTAGACAGATTAGTCTCACCTTTTGTTTCTGTGATTGCCTTGCAAGTGTTTGCCACAGTCGGCCGTTAGCCCAGTGGTTCTCAACCTTCATGTTGCTGTGACCCTGTAATACAGTTCTTCTTGTTGTGGTCATCTCAAACTATGAAATTATTTTTGTTGCTACTTCATAACTATAATTTACCTTTTGTTATGGATTGTAATGTAAATATCTGTGTTTTCCAGTGAGGGATATTCTACTCTCAAAGGTGTCATAACCTACAGATTGAGAACCTCTGCTTTAGCCTAAAACCAGAAAGAAGTTACATGAAATTGTACCTGTGACTAGAATCTAGTCTATTGTGACATCGAACATCTCAGTTGCCACTCATATCTGGAAAAATATAAACACTTCTATTAAAACTTTCGTAGAGTAATTTAGTATGCAACATTATTGCAATGATAATATGTAATAAAGAGGAAAAATAGATGAAATATTTCACCAACTGCATCATTAGTGGGTTAAAAATGAACGGTTGTCTTTTTAATGTGTTGATGAGGCAGAAGTGACTGAGGAAGTCAGGGCTCCTGAGATGGGATGTCTACGTGTGTGTTAGCACTTGGGGCTGGGCAACAATGCAGCTGATTACACAGGTGCATAGGAAAAGAAATTACATCCAAAGAGATTTCAGGAAGAATGCCATTGGTTTGAATATGGTAAGTGAAAGAGTTAATTTCTCTCCCTAAAGCAAATATTTCCTAACAGCATACAGAAATTTGTGCAATGAAGTAAAAGTTATTCTAGACTGATAATAATAAAAAAAACTCATAATTTCATGGAAAAATTCCAACTATTAGAAGCATGCTGATTTAATATTTATGACTACACAACCCAGGTCTTTGGAAATACTGTATATATTTAACATGATTCCCCAGTCCGGGGACCAGATTGAAATTAATTCCATGCAACTTCTGATTATTTTGTTTATAGCATCAGCCTTTACACTGAATTCTGTCAGCATGTACTGAAAAACCTTCCTATGTTTCTGCCAGTCACAGACAGGTCTAGTTTCTGAGTGACACATCAGTATATATGCAGACAGAAACATTATGTTTTTGGCAATGCAGAACCCTGAAGGGTGCACCACATCAGGAAAGTATGAAGAATTATTGCTAATTATCTTCACCTATCAGACATTAGATTTCAGAAGGTGCCTCATTTTGCTGCATATGTAGCAGAGGATGGCCTTGTTGGGCATCAATGGGAGGAGAAGCCCTTGGTCCTGCCAAGTCTTGATGCCCCAGTACAGGAGAATAACAGGGCAGTGAGGCAGGAAGTTGTGGGTGGGTGGGGGAACACTCTCATAGAAGCAGGAGGAAGGGGATGAGATAGGGGGTTTATGGATGGGAAACTGGGAAAGGGGATAACATTTGAAATATAAATAAAAAATGTTTTAACCCTAAACTAAGATATACAATAATAATTTAGTCAAGACACTGTTGGCTTAGTTTGAATACTCCAACCCATTAAAGGAAAAATGTGTCAGAAGAGAGCAAAAAATCACCTGAAATTCTTCCACCCACAAACTATGTTTCTTAGCTTTGGGTGATATTTATATACACATGAGTCAGAAAAATGGATAAATGAGAGTAAACATACATATATATATTAAACATAAATGAATATATATAATTAATATAATATACTGTATAATAATATAAAAATAAATGAGTATATATATATATACATATATATGTATACCATTGTCAAGCACAGTCTATGAATGGAGTCGTATAAACGATATGCTGAGTGCTTATGAGAAAACTCCAAGAAAACAAGAGTCTTGTAACCTCAGTTTCTTCAAAAACATGAATAGTTCTTGGCCTGTGCTTTTGTGCCCTCTCAGGTGTAACAGGTAGGAATAAGTTCACTTTACGCTCCTCATTACAACTGCTTATGTGCCTCTTGGTAAAGCCTGTTTTTCCCACGTGTGACTTGTCCTTGCTATTGAACACCTCACTCACGTGATTGGCCTTAACCCTCAGAATATAAACTGATGCTTGGCATCAAGTTGGCTATTGTATGAGACTTCTGTCTGCCTCAATTTTAGGCTCCATTTTTCCAAGTTCAACCAGCTCTAGCACAGTAAACATAATACACAAGAAAATATTATTGTTTGCAATTTTATTTCGCAAATATTCCAATTTTACTTTACCTTAAGAGCAGCAGCAACAAAAAAGGAATTACAGGAACTTCTCACCTTCAAATGAAAGGTAATTCACTGAAAGAACCTCACATGTCTTACAGATCCTCCAAAAGCATAGATCTTAAAAATTCAAACATGTAATCATTATTATTCTACAATACCTGCATTAGTTTAAGTCCGTGTCTCAGCCTGTGCTGTGAAAACCCACACATATGAGTTCTTACAGGACATCATTGACTTTTCCCCACACTCCTCACTTCTGTTGTTACATTATAATTACACCGGGATGGCAATGGCATTTTAAATTCTCTTCTGCTCCTATAAATACACTCATAATCACAGTTTTCTATCTCACTTCTATATTCAATTAAAGTCATTTTTTAAAGATAGGGGGATTTCCCAGACATTTATCTCTGTGCCTGCTCCTATCATATGGTCTGACAGATATGTCTCCTGTACTTTCCCTCCTTGATGAAGTTTCTACAGTCTAAATGGAAGCGTCTTTCCCTTGAAGGTTACATCATACTGTCTCTGATTTGATGCACTGTTACTTTGTAATGGTTTTCAGGCCTGATCACCACTCACTCCCATGGTCACAAGGTCCCCCTGTCCTAACAAAGCCCATCTTTAGAACAGATTTCATCATTTCCTGTAGCCAGATTTACGGAAGTGATAGTAGCACTGAGTTCTAGTTTAGGGAGACTTATGGGAGTTTTTCCGGTTTGCAGGTTTGCATTTTATAGTTAAACAAGAACTTACTTGAAGTGACTACTCCGAGAGAAGTGTATTTCTTTAGTAAGTCTGTGATACTGATTTAGTAACTTCTGCTGTGGATAAATTGCTGGGGTTGGAGACTGACGTGAAAATGATGCTCCGCTTTATCTGACTTATTTATTGTACTAACGGTTCTAGTTGATCTTGATCTCTGTTCACATTTGAAGTTCAATGGGTTGTCTTTGGCTGGCACTGGAGTCACTTTGTTTTTAATCAGACACATGCACCATTCCAATCACATCTTTATCTCATAAGTGCTTTCTTCTTTTGTTTTCTCAGGGACAGTAGCTGTGGGGCTTGCTTTGTCTTACATTTTTGTTATCTCAGGAATATTGTAATTTCTTCTTATTTATAATGTACATTTTCCTCAGCAAGAGGGAGATCATGCATGGTACTCTAAGCCTTGCCAAGTATCCAGGGCTATAAAGTTATGGATCTTGGCAAGGGCCACACGACAAAACCAGCATAATCCCTAACTGCATTCTCCTATGTACTTACCCTTACACCCATAGCAACTATAGTTCCAACCCTTCATCTTTTTGCAACAGACAGAAACCATAAATGATCAAGTAGAGGGTGGTGGAGTTCAGCCACAAGTGCTACATCTACCGTGTAACTCCTGCACCTAAGGCTTAGAAACCATTGTAGTGGAGCAGACAGAGATTATAAATGCCCGAGAAAGGGAAATGCTACTATTATATTGTGTTTCCTAGAAATGTCAGAGAGGCTGTACCCAGGAAGTCTCACCAACATCCTGACTGCCTAAACATGACCTGAACAAAGAAGACATCAATGGCTATGTTAATTAGAAGAGGAAAAGCTCATGAGGCCCCAACGTGCATAAAGAACTATAGAAAACAAGGGATGCTGAGAGTGGGAGAAATGGTCTTCCCAGGGAAGAGCACAATTGATTACCCAGTACCAAAAGATCAGCCCTGCAAGCACATATGAACAAATAATGTCATACAGCCCGACAGCTGGTACTTTTATGTTTAGGAACACACACAAACATATGTAACAATAATTAAAGTAAAAGAGGTCATGAATTTGACTAACAGTGTGGTGAGGAATGTAGAAGGAATTGGAGGAAAGAAAGAAAAATGATGTCCAGTTTTTTAAAATTATTTTACAAAAGAAATAAGAAATAAGGAAAAGAAATAGAGTAGGAAAACGAAAACAAACCCAGACCACTATTAGTTCTCATTTGTTTTTAATGAGTTATATAGAAGTTTTAGCTTAATATAAATTCTTTAAAATTTCTCAAATTACATCTTTCAAACATGGTGGCTGGGGCATTTCTTTAAAAACATCTGGATAAGGACTCAGTATTGTGTCTTCCATGTAAATGTCTAGAATCATATATATATATATATATATATATATATATATATATATATATCTTGGAGCAGAATTTTAATCAATATTAGGAAAGTAAGTTTAAATTTTCTGAAAATCATCCACATTTACGAAGTTGTATGAATTACATATTTCTATTTTTTTTATTAACTTGAGTATTTCTTATGTACATTTGAGTGTTATTCCCTTTCCGGTTTCGGCAAACATCCCTTCCCTCCCCCTTCCTTATGGGTGTTCCCCTCCCCACCTCCCCCATTGCCGCCCTCCCCCGACAGTCTAGTTCACTGGGGGGTTCAGTCTTAGCAGGACCCAGGGCTTCCCCTTCCACTGGTGCTCTTACTAGGATATTCATTGCTACCCTCACGAGGTCAGAGTCCAGGGTCAGTCCATGTATAGTCTTTAGGTAGTGGCTTAGTCCCTGGAAGCTCTGGTTGCTTGGCATTGTTGTACATATGGGGTCTCAAGCCCCTTCAAGCTCTTCCAGTTCTTTCTCTGATTCCTTCAACGGGGGTCCTATTCTCAGTTCAGTGGTTTGCTGCTGGCATTCGCCTCTGTATTTGCTGTATTCTGGCTGTGTCTCTCAGGATCGATCTACATCCGGCTCCTGTCGGTCTGCACTTCTTTGCTTCATCCATCTTGTCTAATTGGGTGGCTCTATATGTATGGGCCACATGTGGGGCAGGCTCTGAATGGGTGTTCCTTCAGTCTCTGTTTTAATCTTTGCCTCTCTCTTCCCTGCCAAGGGTATTCTTGTTCCCCTTTTAAAGAAGGAGTGAAGCCTTCACATTTTGATCATCCGTCTTGAGTTTCATTTGTTCTAGGCAACTAGGGTAATTCAAGCATTTGGGCTAATAGCCACTTATCAGTGAGTGCATACCATGTATGTCTTTCTGTGATTGGGTTAGCTCACTCAGGATGATATTTTCCAGGTCCAACCATTTGCCTACGAATTTCATAAAGTCGTTGTTTTTGATAGCTGAGTAATATTCCATTGTGTAGATGTACCACATTTTCTGTATCCATTCCTCTGTTGAAGGGCATCTGGGTTCTTTCCAGCTTCTGGCTATTATAAATAAGGCTTCGATGAACATAGTGGAGCACTTGTCTTTTTTATATGTTGGGGCATCTTTTGGGTATATGCCCAAGAGAGGTATAGTTGGATCCTCAGGGAGTTCAATGTCCAATTTTCTGAGGAACCTCCAGACTGATTTCCAGAATGGTTGTACCAGTCTGCAACCCCACCAACAATGGAGGAGTGTTCCTCTTTCTCCGCATCCTCGCCAGCATTTGCT
Source organism: Rattus rattus (assembly GCF_011064425.1). NCBI lineage: Eukaryota > Metazoa > Chordata > Mammalia > Rodentia > Muridae > Rattus > Rattus rattus. Next base: position 3,323,348 of record NC_046160.1, read on the forward strand.
GTCACCTGAGTTTTTGATCTTAGCCATTCTCACTGGTGTGAGGTGAAATCTCAGGGTTGTTTTGATTTGCATTTCCCTGATGACTAAAGATGTTGAACATTTCTTTAGGTGTTTCTCAGCCATTCGGCATTCCTCAGCTGTGAATTCTTTGTTTAGCTCTGAACCCCATTTTTTAATAGGGTTATTTGTATCCCTGCGGTCTAACTTTTTGAGTTCTTTGTATATTTTGGATATAAGGCCTCTATCTGTTGTAGGATTGGTAAAGATCTTTTCCCAATCTGTTGGTTGCCGTTTTGTCCTGACCACAGTGTCCTTTGCCTTACAGAAGCTTTGTAGTTTTATGAGATCCCATTTGTCGATTCTTGATCTTAGAGCATAAGCCATTGGTGTTTTGTTCAGGAAATTTTTTCCAGTGCCCATGTGTTCCAGATGCTTCCCTAGTTTTTCTTCTATTAGTTTGAGTGTGTCTGGTTTGATGTGGAGGTCCTTGATCCACTTGGACTTAAGCTTTGTACAGGGTGATAAGCATGGATCGATCTGCATTCTTCAACATGTTGACCTCCAGTTGAACCAGCACCATTTGCTGAAAATGCTATCTTTTTTCCATTGGATGGTTTTGGCTCCTTTGTCAAAAATCAAGTGACCATAGGTGTGTGGGTTCATTTCTGGGTCTTCAATTCTATCCCATTGGTCTATCTGTCTGTCTCTGTACCAATACCATGCAGTTTTTATCACTATTGCTCTGTAATACTGCTTGAGTTCAGGGATAGCGATTCCCCCTGAAGTCCTTTTATTGTTGAGGATAGTTTTAGCTATCCTGCGTTTTTTGTTATTCCAGATGAATTTGCAAATTGTTCTGTCTAACTCTTGAAGAATTGGATTGGTATTTTGATGGGGATTGCATTGAACCTGTAGATCGCTTTTGGTAAAATGGCCATTTTTACTATATTAATCCTGCCAATCCATGAGCATGGGAGATCTTTCCATCTTCTGAGGTCTTCTTCAATTTCTTTCTTCAGAGTCTTGAAGTTCTTGTTGTACAAATCTTTTTACTTGCTTGGTTAAAGTCACACCGAGGTACTTTATATTATTTGGGTCTATTATGAAGGGTGTCGTTTCCTAATTTCTTTCTCGGCTTGTTTCTCTTTTGTGTAGAGGAAGGCTACTGATTTATTTGAGTTAATTTTATACCCAGCCACTTTGCTGAAGTTGTTTATCAGCTTTAGTAGTTCTCTGGTGGAACTTTTGGGATCACTTAAATATACTATCATATCATCTGCAAATAGTGATATTTTGACTTCTTCTTTTCCGATCTGTATCCCCTTGACCTCCTTTTGTTGTCTGATTGCTCTGGCTAGAACTTCAAGAACTATATTGAATAAGTAGGGAGAGAGTGGGCAGCCTTGTCTAGTCCCTGATTTTAGTGGGATTGCTTCAAGTTTCTCTCCATTTAGTTTAATGTTAGCCACTGGTTTGCTGTATATGGCTTTTACTATGTTTAGGTATGGGCCTTGGATTCCTATTCTTTCCAGGACTTTTATCATGAAGGGGTGTTGAATTTTGTCAAATGCTTTCTCAGCATCTAATGAAATGATCATGTGGTTTTGTTCTTTCAGTTTGTTTATATAATGGATCACGTTGATGGTTTTCCGTATATTAAACCATCCCTGCATGCCTGGGATGAAGCCTACTTGATCATGGTGGATGATTGTTTTGATGTGCTCTTGGATTCGGTTTGCCAGAATTTTGTTGAGTATTTTTGCGTCGATGTTCATAAGGGAAATTGGTCTGAAGTTCTCTTTCTTTGTTGGGTCTTTGTGTGGTTGAGGTATAAGAGTAATTGTGGCTTCATAGAAGGAGTTCGGTAGCACTCCATCTGTTTCAATTTTGTGGAATAGTTTGAATAATATTGGTACGAGGTCTTCTATGAAGGTCTGATAGAATTCTGCACTAAACCCGTCTGGACCTGGGCTCTTTTTGGTTGGGAGACCTTTAATGACTGCTTCTATTTCCTTAGGAGTTATGGGGTTGTTTAACTGGTTTATCTGTTCCTGATTTAACTTCGGTACCTGGTATCTGTCTAGGAAATTGTACATTTCCTGCAGATTTTCAAGTTTTGTTGAATATAGGCTTTTATAGTAAGATCTGATGATTTTTTGAATTTCCTCTGAACCTGTAGTTATGTCTCCCTTTTCATTTCTGATTTTGTTAATTTGGACACACTCTCTGTGTCCTCTCGTTAGTCTGGCTAAGGGTTTATCTATCTTGTTGATTTTCTCAAAGAACCAACTTTTGGTTCTGTTGATTCTTTCTATGGTCCTTTTTGTTTCTACTTGGTTGATTTCAGCTCTGAGTTTGATTATTTCCTGCCTTCTACTCCTCCTGGGTGTATTTGCTTCTTTTTTGTTCTAGAGCTTTTTAGGTGTGCTGTCAAGCTGCTGACATATGCTCTTTCCTGTTTCTTTCTACAGGCACTCAGCGCTATGAGTTTTCCTCTTAGCACAGCTTTCATTGTGTCCCATAAGTTTGGGTATGTTGTACCTTCATTTTCATTAAATTCTAAAGAAGTTTTTAATTTCTTTCTTTATTTCTTCCTTGACCAGGTTATCATTGAGTAGAGCATTGTTCAATTTCCACGTATATGTGGGCATTCTTCCCTTATTGTTATTGAAGACCAGCTTTAGGCCGTGGTGGTCCGATACTTAACGCATGGGATTATTTCTATCTTTCTGTACCTGTTGAGGCCCGTTTTTTTTGACCAATTATATGGTCAATTTTGGAGAAAGTGCCATGAGGAGCTGAGAAGAAGGTATATCCTTTTACTTTAGGATAGAATGTTCTATAAATATCCGTTAAGTCCATTTGGCTCATGACTTCTCTTAGTCTGTCTACGTCTCTGTTTAATTTCTGTTTCCATGATATGTCCATTGATGAGAGTGGGGTGTTGAAATCTCCCACTATTATTGTGTGAGGTGCAATGTGTGTTTTGAGCTTTAGTAAGGTTTCTTTTACGTATGTAGGTGCCCTTGTATTTGGGGCATAGATATTTAGGATTGAGAGTTCATCTTGGTGGATTTTTCCTTTGATGAATATGAAGTGTCCTTCCTTATCTTTTTTGATGACTTTTAGTTGAAAATTGATTTTATCTGATATTAGAATGGCTACTCCAGCTTGCTTCTTCTGACCATTTGCTTGGAAAGTTGTTTCCCAGCCTTTCACTCTGAGGTAGTGTCTGTCTTTGTCTCTGAGGTGTGTTTCCTGTAGGCAGCAGAATGCAGGGTCCTCGTTGTATCCAGTTTGTTAATCTATGTCTTTTTATTGGGGAGTTGAGGCCATTGATGTTGAGAGATATTAAGGAATAGTGATTATTGCTTCCGGTTGTATTCATATTTGGATGTGAGGTTATGTTTGTGTGCTTTTCTTCTCTTTGTTTTGTTGCCAAGACGATTAGTTTATTGCTTCTTCTAGGGTATAGCTTGCCTCCTTATGTTGGGCTTTACCATTTATTATCCTTTGTAGTGCTGGATTTGTAGAAAGATATTGTGTAAATTTGGTTTTGTCATGGAATATCTTGGTTTCTCCATCTATGTTGATTGAGAGTTTTGCAGGATACAGTAACCTGGGCTGGCATTTGTGTTCTCTTAGGGTCTGTATGACATCAGTCCAGGATCTTCTGGCCTTCATAGTTTCTGGCGAAAAGTCTGGTGTGATTCTGATAGGTCTGCCTTTATATGTTACTTGGCCTTTTTCCCTTACTGCTTTTAATATTCTTTCTTTATTTTTGTGCGTTTGGTGTTTTGACTATTATGTGACGGGAGGTGTTTCTTTTCTGGTCCAATCTATTTGGAGTTCTGTAGGCTTCTTGTATGCCTATGGGTATCTCTTTTTTAGGTTAGGAAGTTTTCTTCTATGATTTTGTTGAAGATATTTACTGGTCCTTTGAGCTGGGAGTCTTCACTCTCTTCTATACCTATTATCCTTAGGTTTGATCTTCTCATTGAGTCCTGGATTTCCTGTATGTTTTGGAATTCTTTTAGGGATTTTTGTGACTCCTCTCTATGGGCTTCTACTTGTTTATTTATATTTTCCTGGAATTCTTTTAGGAATTTTTGTGATTCCTCTCTGTAGGCTTCTACTTGTTTATTTATGTTTTCCTGTGTTTCTCTAAGGGAGTTCTTCATGTCTTTCTTGAAGTCCTCCAACATCATGATCAAATATGATTTTGAAACTAGATCTTGCTTTTCTGGTGTGTTTGGATATTCCATGTTTGTTTTGATGGGAGAATTGGGCTCCGATGGTGCCATGTAGTCTTGGTTTCTGTTGCTTGGGTTCCTGCGCTTGCCTCTCGCCATCAAATTATCTCTAGTGTTACTTTGTTCTGCTATTTCTGACAGTGGCTAAACTGTCCTATAGGCCTGTGTGTCAGGAGTGCTGTAGACCTGTTTTTCTCTCTTTCAGTCAGTTATGGGGACAGAGTGTTCTGCTTTCGGGCGTGTAGTTTTTCCTTTCTACAGGTCTTCAGCTGTTCCTGTGGACCTGTGCCTTGAGTTCACCAGGCAGGTCACTTGCAGCAGAAAAGTTGGTCTTACCTGTGGTCCCGAGGCTCAAGTTCGCTCTGGGGGTGCTGCCCACAGGCTCTCCTTGTGGCAGCAACCAGGAAGATCTCGCCCGCCTCTTCCGGGAGCCCTCAGTACACCAGGGTTCCAGATGGATTCTGGTGCTTTCCTCTGGAATCAGTAATGTGTGCAGAGAGCAGTCTCTTCTGGTTTCGCAGGCGTGTCTGCCTCTCTGAAGGTTTAGCTCTCCCTCCCACGGGATTTGGGTGCAGAGAACTGTTTATCCAGTCTGTTTCCTTCAGGTTCCGGCGGTGTCTCAGGCAGGGCTCCTGCTGCTCCTGGGCCCTCCCCCACAGGAACCCAGAGGCCTTGTACAGTTTCCTCTTGGGTCAGGGATGTGGGCAGGGGTGGGCAGTGTTGGTGGTCTCTTCTGCTCTGCAGCCTCAGGAGTGCCCACCTGACCAGGCGGTAAGGTATCTCTCCCACGGGTTCTGGGAGCAGAGAGCTGCTGCGGGCCGGGATCCGCGGGTCTACATATTTCTATTTTAATATGATTATTCTTTTTCTGTTTATTTTCTAGATGCATATGTTATTAATATCTATATATGTCAATATATGTCCTATATCTATATCATATATATACATACACACATATATATATATATGTGTGTGCATATATTTGAGAGAGAGAAATGGTGATATTAGCATATGCACCTAGAACAATTGTAGCTCTTCTCATTTATATGTTTTCCAGAAGCAGGCCCGGGAAACGTTTCTTAGAGCTGTTGGTTAGAAGAGTCCAGGAGACTCCCCAAACAATATAGGCTATGGCTGTTGTCCTTAGTTGCCTTTCAGAACCAGAAGAGTGTTACTGAGTATGTCACACACTTCAGACAAAGGATGTAATTGACTTAGAGGCCTCCCTCTGGACATTTTGCTTGTGTAGTATTTGATAATGCTAAGAGGCATAGCTGCCAAGAGAGAAAAGCAATTGATAGTTCTTCTAAATTGATAGTTCTTATAAATAAAAATGAAACTAAAATGTACAAATGTTGTCACACCCTTGAAGGAATGCTGAGGTCATTACTGTCTTAAACACAAGTCATTACATGACTTAAATGCAAGAAGAAACTCAAGAAAACACATGAGGGAAAACTGACTCTGAAGTGGCAGTACACCCAAGTCCCCAGGATCAGCATTTCTCATGTAGATTAAGCAAAGAAGCTGTTCTAGCCTTGAAAGACTGGGTCCCAGGAGATAAGGGCAGGAAGAATGGGTCCATAGCCTAGGGTGTGCTTCTGTTTCATTGTAACTGTGTTGAGAAGCAGATTAATATGTTCTGAGACCAAAACACCTCTAGTGTGCTCTAATATGCTGCATGGCTACTGTCAGACCCTAATGCCAGTATAAGAGTTCCTAAACATCATATGTTTGTCAAATTATGTATCTTGGATGTAAGCATCTTCATCTGTGGCAAGGACTTCATTATCATAACTTACAGTGATTTCTGGAGGCTATACAAAATGATCCCAGTAATGCTCTCAGCACAACACCCAAGACAGGGAGTGTTCAATGAGTATAATTCAGTGCTTATTTTTATTGGCCTGGATACATACTCAGTTCTGTTGTTAGGTAAATTTATTGAAAGTCTCAAAGGAAGGGAACACCAGTGTCTAGATATGAAGACATTTTTAAGAAGGGGAAGATTGGGGCAGAGACAGATTATAAGAAATAAACTAAAGTACAAGTGAGGAAGGGAAGATTATTTGGGATGGGGAGAAGAAAAGGAACAGCAAGTGCAGTCAGTTGGGGAGGGGACACTGTATACTACACTACAGTATACTATACTCTGTATAGTAACTAAAAACTTTAATTTAAAAAGAAATACTCTGTTGAAATAATCCTTTTAAAAATAGATGAGGGCAATGGTCAAATTAAAACTTTGCTTTTAAAAATTACTTTGGGATGTTTCCCAACTAATTTTACTTTTGTTGCTTTTCCTCCTCCATCTCCCTCCCTGTCTTTTAATAAACCATAACAGTGCAAAGCCCAAGCAGGGCAATATGTGATCTTTGACACCACTTCCGTAGCACATTTAGTCGTCTTGTCTAATTTGCCGCAGAAGTGTTAAAACCAGTAATATGTGTGAAGCAATTAACAAAAAAAATGTGATTATGCACCCCCAAGTAGTTCTACAGTCAGATATGGAATACTAGTTTATTTAGATCTATTTTGCTCACTTTTATTCATTTGACTTTGTACCAAGACAAGTTTGATGGCATGAAGTCACTGTTGAAGACTCACAAACATGGCAGTGTCTGCACAGTCACTACCAACGCCAGCTCTATTTACTGCATTGCATGTTAAATTCTACTGTTTATTTTATATTTAAATCTGTACATCAGCCAAGAGTAATACATTTAGAGAACACGTAGTAACAATGAATAATTTAGTAGGATGAAAGCCTTTCCTCATTTTCATATGAAGGCCAATTAGAAAAAATTGGGATTTCTTTTTAGCTGTGCTTGTACATTATTATAATACTGTCTGGAGCCAGGCTGGGCTCTGAGGTTGCTTAGAGATGCTTTATTCAAAATTAAAGTAGTGGAAATAGTTTCGTGCTTTTAAAAATTCAGCTTGGATGGCTTCGGCTCAGATTCAGGTTGGGCAATAGGACACAGGTGCCATTAAGCAAACTGATATCCCCAAAGCTGCTTATAAGTGGCTGGGAAAGGTTTGCATAGCATGTGTCCTCTGTCCATCTGTCCCCATCACACAGCCACAGTAGGCAGCCATTCACGAAGTCAGAGATGTTCTCAGCCAGTGAACCTATTGCTGTCCTCCAGCTCAAGGGATCCACCTTGGAAAATGAACAAATGAAAAATGAAGCCAGAATGGGCGTGCGTATGCTAACCAGAAAGGGTGTCTTCCATTTCAGGCTGGCGTTGTGTTTATCAATTTATACTTGAGAAAATCAGAAGCACAAGTCCACATATACATGAACATATGGATGTCTATCTATGCCTCAGTGGGCCTTCTCTTAAAGGTCACATTTACGCAGCTGTAAGTTCATGAGAGAATCCAGAGAGGAGTTTTCATTCTGCTCATTCCAATATAGGAAAGACGTCCATTGTTGAAATCTGCCTGGACACTGCTTACGGGCAAGAAGAGTGATGATAGTGAGTTGACAGCTGGTTTCTGTTGGAGTACAGCAAGAAACGTGTGTGGGAATACACATTTGCATGCCTATGTGCGTGCTTTATGCATAGTTATCACTCTGTAAAAGAAGAAAAGTTATGGAAATTAGCATTTCCTATTGATATAAGATGTGGGCCATGGCAATGACTTCTCTCAGCTCCTTGTGCAGAGAAGCATGAAATCTTCAGGATGGATGCTTGAAAGGTAAATGAAATAAATGGGCATTGAAATCTAGATGGAGCTGAAGAAATGGAATCTTTCCATTTTCTTTCTTTCTGAGTGAGCTCCTGTTTGAATCAGTAATCAACAAACTTTGCATGTATCATTTCAGACTGAGGTGGACACATTATGATACTTAGTCATCACTAAAACTCTTATCAACTAGAGAAAGGCCATAGATGCAAAGAGAAATTAACTTTTTCTTACATTTTCTTACAGGAATAATAGTGACTAATCTGTCTACCAGTATGCAAGGAATCTGCGGAAATTCACACTGAACAGAATTGTCAATGACTACAACCAAGAAAGCATGCTACAAGATGTGGAACCTGGATCTATCAATTTTTTAAAGATTATTTCTCAATAAATTTGTTTTCATTCACTTTATATCTCAATCACATCCCCCCTCCCTCCTCTCTTCCAGCCCCACCCACATGTACCACCACTCCCCTCATTATCTCCTTCCCTTCTACTCAAAGAATGGGTAAACTCCCATGGGTAATAATTTGTCCTGGCACATCAAACTCCAGCAGGACTACGGGGATCCTCTTCCCCTGAGGCCAGTCAAGGTAGCCCAGCTACAAGAAGGTGATCCAAAAGCAGACAGCATCATCAGAGACAGCACCCTGCCATTGCTATGCAACTCACACGAAGACCAAGCTGCACATCAGCTACAAGGTGTAGGGTACCTATGTCTCTGTGAACCCCCACGGACAAAGGTTAGTTGACTCCGTAGGTCTTCTTGTGGTGTCCCTGACTTCCTGAATCCTTTCCTCAACTCTTCCACAAGTCTCCCTGAGCTCAGCCTAACGTGTGGCTGTGGGTCTCTGCATCTGTTTCCATCAGCAGCTGGAAGAAGCCTCTCCAAGACACTTATGCTAGGCTCCTTTCTGCATTCATACAAATATCATTAACAGTGTCAGGCCTTAGCTCTCTCCCATAAATCTTAATAAGCCAGACCTCCTCTGCACAAGATATAGGAGTCTGTACAAGGCCAAAGAGGTTTAGTGGAATGAATGTTGACTGTTATGTGTAAATATTCTTGAGTATCATTTGAGAGTTCTTTTCTGCAATGATAAAATAGAACTGTATTGCATTTGTTGGGTGAGCCTTGCCAGCTTCCATGTAGACTCTGCCACTGAATTACAGGCACCTTTCTGAGATAATTTGTAATGACTGATTTAACAAGATTGATATACAACACCAAATGTATGAAAGCTGCAATGGCCTGCATGCGACAACGTGTATTTCCCCCACACAGGATGAGGTTCATTTGGCAATTAACCCACTATTTTATCAATGTATGTCATATCATGGGTCACAGACTTTCCATATTAAAGCACTAAAACCTTTATGGAAAATGCTTATCAAATTTTGAAAGCAAACCTGCAAAGATAAAAACAAGGACAAAACGAAACAAACCTCCTGAAGGTCATTTGATCTTTAATGCCTAACTTAATGATAAGAACAAGTTTCTGTCTCCCATTTCCCCTCAAGCTGAATCCGTACATGCCATCTGGTCCACCTTTTATGTGTTATTGATGTCTTTCATTGTTGATGTCAAAAGTACAAGGACTTTTTAAATTTAAGTTATACCTCTTTATGTAATGATGAGGCTAAATGGATCTGATTATTTAATTGCGAGGAATGGTGTGCAACTTCCATGCCCTCTTCATAAATTGGATGAGGAAAATACTTCAAACAAGTGGAAAACATCAATTAATCCTATTTTTATATTTATTTTATTGAAACTTAGTCCAGGAAGTTTGCTGCTTGAATGCCCCCTCGGAATTAGTCAAATGGGAAAATTTTACCCTCAGTATGGTTTGTTATTTTTCAAATGTTACAATAAACAAATGCAAAGTTGACACAGTATAAGAAATAGAAAAGAATCCTTTAAGATGTTTACTTAAAAATAGTTCATTTAATACTCTTGCTTGATTTTCTCTTTTGAAAACATGTTTCATTAAATCTAGGACACAAGTTACCTTGAAGAAACTGAGGGATTTATCCTCAAGTTGAGACATCAGTTTGAATGTGTTGGAAAACTAACTTCTGAGAGTTGGCCATTGTTTAACGTGAATACCAACATTTCTTTATTATTGTTTTTATCCGTGGCAGGCTTTTTTCTTTTCCTTTTTTATTGGATTTTTTTTATTAACATTTCAAATGTTATCCTCTTTCCTGGTTTCCTGTCCATAAAACCCCTATACTATCCCACCTCCCCCTTTTTCTATGAGGATGTTCCCTCATCCATCCACCCACCCCTTCTTGCCTTCCCGCTCTGACATTCCCCTACACTGTGGGGTTGAGCCTTGGCAGGACTCAGGGCTTCTCCTCCCATTGGTGCCCAACAAGGCCATCTTCTGATATGGCTGGAGCCATGGGTCTGTCCATGTGTACTCTTTGGATGGTGGTTTAATCCCTGTGAGCTCTGGTTGGTTGGTATTATTGTTCTTATGGGGTTGCAAACATCTTCAGCTCCTTCAGTTCTTTCTCTAACTCCTCCAATGGGGACCCTGTTCAATGCTCAGTTCAATGCTTGGCTGCAAGCATCCACCTCTGTATTTGTCAGGCTCTGGCAAAGCCTCTCAGGAAACAGCTATATCAGACTCCTGTCAGCATGCACTTCTTGGCATCAGCAATATTGTCTGGGTTTGGTGGCTGTATGTATATGGGCTGGATCCCCCAGTTGGGGCAGTCTCTGAATGTCCTTTCCTTCAGTTTCTGCTCCAAACTTTGTCTCTATATTTCCTCCTATGAATATTTTTGTTCCCCCTTCTAAGAAGGACTGAAGCACCTGCACTTTGGTTGTCCTTCTTCTTGAGCTTCATGTGATCTGTGGATTGTATCTTGGGTAGTCGGAGTTTCAGGTCTTCGTAGAGTTGGTCCTATCTGCTGATGGAAGCTATTATTCAGTTAATTAGTTAGGACTAAGTTCGAACAAAATCATTAAGTACCAAGAGAAAGTTACTTAAAATATGTAAGAAAGACTAGACACTTAAAAATATGCTAAGGGATATTAACTTTACAAAATTACTCACAGGTCCAGAGTTTTATTAAATTAGTGTGTGTGTGTGTGTGTATGTGTGTGTGTGTGTGTGTGTGTGTGTGTGTCTGTGTGTGTGTGTGTGTGTCTGTGTGTGTGTCTGTGTGTGTGTGTGTCTGTGTGTGTGTGAGTCCAGACTTAACTGTGTTCAGAACAGTGTCTAGCTTAAGTAAAAAAACATCCAAGACCTATAATTTAAAAAAGAAAGAACAATATCTACCCGAAGCTTTGACACACACTATCCTACCATGTGTTTTTCAAGTCAGGGCAGGGAGCCTAATTATTAATTAGATGAATGGTACTCGAGTTAGTCACCAAAACACCTGCTTCCCCTCATCATGTGATGACTTGGGCAGTGGCATCCTTTCCAGATATGCAACTTTACAGATTTTGCTTATACATTTTAAACATGCAAATCTATGTGCATATAAAATGTTTGTAGAACAATCAAAATAAAGAAAAAAGTCACTTGACTTTAACATGGCTTTATTCTTAAACAGTGCTGTGTCATTTTGCTGTTTTGATCAGTGACTTGAGGCTGTGTCATTACCTACAGAAGTGTGACTTTAGTCCCCTTGTGTGAGCAGTTGTCTTCCCTCTCACAGCAAGAGTGGGTCAACGCTGGGCAACTTGCCTTGCAGCTCATTTGTATTGATCTACATATTTTTTCCATAGATGTCCATATGGAGTCTCAACTTAATGCTTTAGTCTATTCAAAGTTTTTTCTCTTCCTGGGAAGACTCCACTGGGCCTGCTTTATCTTGCAGTCTTGTTATTTTCAACAACAAACAAGTCTTGATCTCTTGGTTCTGTTTAAGTACCGATTTTTACAACACTGAAGACGGCTACTTACTGAGAAGGATAGATCATTTTTTTAAAGCCCCTTTCCTGGAAATAATTTTCTATCATATGAGTTTAGAAACTTGATCTTTTCTTGTATATTCATCTATTAAAAGTATTTCTTTTTAAAAATATTTTTAAGATATATTTATTTTATGTATATGAGTTCAGACGTACCAGAAGATGGCATCAGATTTCATTACAGATGGTTGTAAGCCACCAAGTGGTTGTTGGGAATTGAACTTAGGGCCTCTGGAAGAGCAGTCAGTGCTCTTAACCACTGAGCCATCTCTCCAGCCCCTAAAAGTATTTCTTATAGAAGTTTGAGCTATTTAAACTCATAGTGTCTAACTCATTAACAATTTAGAGCACAGGCTTACATTCACAGTATCAATTCTCATGACCTACCTCTTGATTTAAAATATCTGAAGCCAATAATGGTATAGTAATGGCATGCAAGAAAATGCACTTGCTTTTTTGTAAATTTTTCATTAATTTGCCTATTGATAGCAAACCAATTAAATCTAGGGCCGTGTGTGTGTGTGTGTGTGTGTGTGTGTGTGTGTGTGTGTGTGTGTGTGTGTGTGTGTGTGTGTGTAAGTAAAAGAGGATCATTTGTAGGGAGGATTCAGCAGAGGATGGATGGTATTGGTGATAGAAGTATAATTGCAATGGCATGTAAGTGTGAATATGTCATAATGAAGCCTATTATTTATATGCCAGCTAAACATGATCTTAAAATGTTGCTGTGGAATTTATGCTCTTACGTAAAGAGAAAGTAGCTCCTACTTACAGTGAGGCTCAGATTGATCAGAGGGGCTCAATCTGTTCCTTATTAAGTGACTATCATATTTTTATCCACTAACAGTAACTGTCTAAAACCAATAATCTTAGGGGAAGTGGAAATGATATTTTCTAAATGGATTATTATTTCCCTATAATATAAAACACTGTGTATTAGTTTAATCTGATTACAAAGAACTGTAAGTGAATGGCATGATAAATTGTACACTTTTTTTTTTCAATATTTTGACTAAGGGATTGATATCTAGTTCATTTCCCCTGAGTCCTGGGAGGCTTCGCTTTCCTTTTGCTATCACATTCCCTTGCTTTGTCAGTTCATTTGTTGTTTTATTTTAGTAGCATAAGAACATGTAATTTTTAAACATATTCAATGTGTTACATTCAATTGTGTTCATTATTCTTTTTCACCCAGAAAATACAGATTTACTCTGTATTTGTGACTGTGCTTCTGTGGTGACTATCTTTGGCAGTGATGCCGCTCTTCTCAAAAATACATTATAAATCCATGCTGTATATTTTCTTTAAAATTTATCAGATTTTATTTTGCAAGTTATTATTCACTCACTGTGAAAGAAGCTTATTTATATCATGAATATAAATTTGACTTACTTTATTGGTGCAATTGTTTTTAAATGATTTCTATTTAAAGTGTATTTACTTATTCACTTTATAATCCAGTATTGGTTCTTCCTTTTCTCCTACTGCCCTCTTAGCATGCACATGGAGTCATTTTTCTCCAAGGAACACTGTCGTATTTATAATGGTGCTTACACACCTCCATTTGGGTTCCCAAGGTGCACATTCCCATGGTGTGACCACTGCTTCAAGAGCTTTTCAAAAATAAGTTTAGTTTTAAGATTTTATTTTATGGTTAACTGTACATATATGTTTGTTTCTGTTTGTTTTTAATGTATGTTCCCATAGGAACCTGTATATATCTTAGAACTTTAGAACTGGGTTATAGGAAGTTGTGTTCTGCCAGACATGGATGCTGGGAACTGAATGCAGATCCTCTCCAGGAATAGTACTAGTGCTGTGGGCAGCACATAGTAGTGCTTTGAATATGCTTGGCCCATGGGAGGTGTGGCCTTATTGGAGGGTGTAGCTTTGTTTGAGGAAGTTTGTCACTATAGAGGTCGACTTTGAGGTCTGCTACTGCTCAAGCTCCATCCAGTATAGAGAGCCTTTCCTGGATGCCTGTAGAAGACAGTCCCCTTCCTTCTGCTGCCTATGGATCATGATACACACTGCCATACTTCCTACCATAATCATAATGGACTGAACCTCAAACCTGTAAGCCAGCTCCAATTACATGTTCGCCTTTATAAGAGTTGCCTTGGTCATAATGTCTCTTCACAGAAATGACACCCTAACTAAGGCACACATCAAGGACTTGGGAACCTGACTGGGGCTGCGAGGGAGTAATGTCAGACACAAGCACACATACTAGAAACTAGGATAAGGTGAGCTCTGCATACTGTGATGAAACGCATCTACTATGCTCCTCCATGAAATCCTGAAAGCACACCTTGTGTACTTCGCCATTTTCAATGGTGAGTCTCAGTGTGTGAGTGCCCTTGGCTATAAATATGTGGAAGGAGGAAGCTGTTGCTGTTAGTTTTGTACACACTGCCAACAGTCACATTCCAACCAGAAGACAGCCCTGCCTGTTCCCAGACTGACCTTGTATAGAAGGCTTTGTCATTGCCATGGGTCTGAGGCATGGGATCCTTGATATGACTATGGGGATCATTGCTATGACTATGCCAGGTCAATCAGTGCAGATTTATTTAGATTTCATCCATCTTGAATACAGGAACTTGGCTCCCCATGTAGGAGCTTTATGCCTGAGCAATATCTTCAAGCCCCAGAAATTAATTTTTTGAGAAAGAAAAAATATATTGAGAGTTTCTGAATATATTTCAGATTTAATATACATTAAATGTTTTGGTTTTATGATAACGTTTTCTCAAAATATCAGTTTTATGCCTTAACAAAATTACTTTCTTATATTAATTATTAAATAGTTTCCAAATTACACTGCTTTTACTCCTTTTGTTTGGACTACTGACTGAAGCTAAAAACTTGTTTTCATTCTTAGCTTTGCTTGGAGATTTTCACTAAAGCAGTTCCCATGTTTCTCTTATTTTGTATAATTTTTATTTAAAGCTTTTTATGTTCTATTAAAATTAAGCATATAAGTTTTATGTACACATTCATATGCATCTTACTTTCAATGAAAGAAATATTTTGCACTTATTTCATGTTCTTTTTTTATAATGTACATAGAATATAATGGCTATAGTAAATAATGGAGATATCCATTAGATATAGAAAATATAGAATATATTGAATGTATACTGTATATAATGTTGATACTTCACCTGTATATAATGTTGATAAAAGTGATAAAAACCTTCATTTTTATATAGTATTATTGCCAGGAATGGTAGCACATGCTTGTAATCCTGGTACTTGGGAGGTTAAGATCAGAAAGTTATAAATTCAAATCCAGCTTATATACTGCTAATTACCATTTCCAAGTGTTGAGGTACCATCCATCATTTGTGAAATTGTTGTCTATTTTAGTAATATTTCATATGGCTTCTCTCATTAAGACTAAAAGTGTTGATCTGAGTACTGATTTATCTAGTCAATGTGACTTAGGAAAGATACTTCAATAGATTCACTACAATACATAAGAGTAGTGAATCTGAAAGAGATAATGGTTTATTTTGGCTCACAAATTCACTGATTTGGATCCATGACCATTTGGCCCAGTTGTTTAAGTTTGTGACACCACAGTATGTCTTAACAGTAGGAGTTCATAGCAAAAGAAAGCCATGTGCCTCATGGCATCCAGGAAGCAAAGACAGAGACAGAAGATCTAAAGTCCCAATATTCTATTCAGGATCATTCTTTCAACAAACTAACTTGCTTTTAGTAGGCCAACCACCTAAAGATTGAATCAATTCCCAATAAGATGAAAGGCTATCAGCCAAACCTTTTACATGAAAGACTTTGGGGGAGCATTTCAGATTAAAATTCAAGCCATAACATTCTACTCATGACCATCAAAAGCTCATGTGTTCTTTACAGCATAAAATCCTGTATTCCATCTTCAAGACTACCAACACTCCTAAGAGGTCAGTATTTATCAAAGGCCAAGTTTAAGCCTCTTGGTAAAATAGTAACTACTTTGTAACCCAGTATGTGAAACAAATACCATGAAGGGATGAGTCAGACTAGATTTCTTCGTGTGGGAGACTGGCTGCTTCCACATAAGAATGCCAGTCCTGTATCACTGTCACACAGTGTGGGATATAGTGTGGGTCTTCTGGTTACAGGTTTTCTTTGAGTCAAAAAGTCATATATTGGTTGTGAAGCTGCTCTGTGAAGACACGATAATAATTATTTTGGTTACTTAAAATATTGAGGTTCAAGGCTTTGATTTTAAGAGTTGGCCAATTGAAGTCTCTTGCACTCCGGCTTCTGTTAAATGGCCAACAGAGCCAAACGGTTTCCAGTCCTTCCAAAGGTGCATCGTCCATTGTATCCTTGATTGGTTTTCCTCATTGTTATTTCTAATACACTAATAAAGATTGATATTGACACCATAGTCCTTGAAATAAAACTATTTTTCATCACTCTTCTAAGAAGCAAAGATTTTATGAGTGACCCTAAATGGAAATATTAATTTTCCTCTAGCTTTCTTTTAATTTTATCTTTCAATTTCCATAGCATCTTGTACTGCAAAAAATTTCTGAGTCTGACATGATGTAATTAGGAAATGCATCATCCTGGAAATCATTTCTTAATAAGCTTCAGGCAGGGAAATACTTTATACGAAATAAGAGGAAGACATACTGGTTGACTGAATCTAATCTCATTTTCTATGAAAGGTTTTATTTCTGCTTTATTCTGTGTCCTCTCCTTCCCTTTTTGTTGTTACTTGGAAGGGGAATAGGAAGCAATTAATGGCTGTCTTGCCCTATAATGATTGTCTTTCCCTAGAAAAATCTTCTCTTTTTGCAAGAATGTGTCTTAGGGAGGAAGAAGAAAAGCACTGCTTATGTTAAACAATAACAAAACAAATCCTCCAGTCCCTATTTTGCTCATGGCTACATTGATGACAAGCGGTAAATCTGATCAGAAAGGAGAGCAAAGAAAGATGCTGATGAAGTACTCGAGGACCAGGCAAGTTGTGACCATTCCTCTTTGCAAAAACAAAATGATTTTCCCATGTGTTTCAATATTATCCATGTACATATGGTATCCAAAATGAATTAAAAATACCTGATAACTCAGATATGAGAAATATCAACATTGATTGCACTGATTGAATAAATATGATTGGAGGAAACTAGAGCTTATATATTTTTATCCACATATAATTTTATGTTTTCCTGACCATATGCTCTTTTGAAAAATAACTAAAAGGCTTAGTGTTACATTACTCCCTTGAGAAACTGGGTAGACTTTCTGTTTTATTAATTAAAATACAATATTTAGAATCCATCAAGAGAAAGAACTAGCCACACGTGATTAAAACCAATCAGAAAATTATTTTATTATACCCTATTTTAAGTAAGAAAATGCAATTTTACAATACAAAATTAGGAATTCAGTTAATATTAGGAAAGAGTTACTTTTAAAAGCTCTGTAATTTATTGAAAGTTTATAGCAGGGTATTTTTAAGCCATTTTGGTGACATTGTGCTTTGCATATGAAATCCACCTATATATGGTATAAGTGTTAGAAAAATCGTTTATCAACAATTAATGTATTTAATGTCACTATATAAGTATTGGGTCCATTACATATATCTTAATCTAATGACGGTTAACAAGCATTGATGCTACACCTGCATTTTTCTTCCTTTATGGTCATTGAACGTGTCTTCCCTAAGAGTAGCTTTTGGCATTTCTCTGGCCAACGATGTTATTTGGCTGTCCTTAGCTATAAGGCTAGTCACATTGATTTTATGTATAATATTTTTAGAATCAGAATTTCACATCTTTCATGACACTTGCACAGTTGTCAGATAATAAAACTGCCATTGTTGGGAGTTAGGTCAATGCCTCTTACAACACAAACACTCTGAACATCACATTAAGCTATGAACCATTCCTCACTGTGAACTTGAAGCAACAGTAGTCATATGAATCTGGAGGGAGTTTGAGACAAGCCTAAACCATCAGTATACCACGCACGTGGTCCGACGACAGCAAAGTTCTTTTGAAACTCAGCTTCTCCAAACATCTGCTAGTTGTCTCTGTCTTACAGTCATCTGTAAGTCAGTTTGTATAAGACAAAAGTACCCAGTTATGTCTCCAGTGTGTGGAGATCCACCATGCCTGCATCGCCTTCCTCCTATTTGATTCAGGTCTTACTTAGTATTTGTTATGCAAGGAACCACCACCAAAGGTGACATAAATATTCCTAAGAACTACTTTGAAAGTGGAGAAGCAGTCTAACAGTTTGCTCATGTAAAAGATATAGGATTTTCTGTTACTTTGTTTAAGAACCAAACCAAAGAAAAAACTTAGCTCCTATATGATTAGCTTTGCTCTGGTTTGAAATGTTTGAATCCTTCTAATGTTTGTTTCTAGTATCTAATGAAATCAAACAGAGCATTCTTCCATCCAAAGCTGATTTCCTGGACCCCTGACCACTGGTGGCTTTTTTTTTTTACAGTACTATTTGGTAGGAACTTGTCCAGGGGCTGTGTGACTTAAGGAATTCTTCCAGCGCGTGCACATCTAAGTTGTTGGTACTTTGTTCATCTCTGCATTTCCACGGATCAGTTCTCATCTTCATGCTAGATTGGGATTGTTTGAGTCCACTTGCAAGAAGTAGGAAGCAAGTGGGCAGCTTCAAAAGCTGAACTATTCCTTTGATTAGAGCAACGAAAGGGCCAGAGACTCTCCGCAGGGACAGGAGTGGACAGTGCATTGGTCGCAGGGACTTCAGGTTGTGTAGGAGGGAAAATGTTTGGAAACTCCCGAGGTTCTGTCAGTCAGTGTTTCTGTCTGGAGTTTCTCAGTACACCTGAGGCTTTTAGGTCATTAACCCTTTATGCTCAGCATCCATGGGAAGAGCTTTGCGTCTCCAGAATTCCCATCCTCTACCCTGGAATCGTACCTGCTTTATGCTCCTCAAGTACTGACCCAGCTGCCTCAATCAGGACAGCACCAGATTATTTGGACTTCTTTCCTGATCTGAAACCTTGAAATTCTTTGCAATCTACAGGAGCTAACATTTATTTCTTCTCCTTAAAAATCACCTATCAGTGTAGCCTATTGTCCAAAGTCAGAAAAACATTGTTTCATATACTTTACTTTTGTAATATGTTAAGGTAGTAAGAAAATCCTAGTCTTTATTTCTGATAAAAATCAAAGTAAAAATTTACCATTTGCTTTCTAATGATATATTGGATCTATAACTATTTTCCAAGCCATATTTATTAATATTTATCTTGTTATTTATTATCTTTGATATCACAGAAATATTCTTCTTGAAAACTATATATAATCCCCAATTTCTTCTAGTTTCTAATTTTTCATTATTAAATACAGTCAGGTTTAATGCAATCTTAATAATTAATTATAAAGTAGAAATTGAGACAAGGTCTTAATATTTTTATGTGGTAACAAAGTTGTTCTTCATCCATATTTGAATAATTTACTATTTTCTCCTTTTAAATTAAGACATTTTTATTTATTTTTTCTAGCTATCTTTACATCTCCTAAATGGGCTTATAATTTTTCAGACAAAATTTATATGCAAAATTTATTTTTATAGCATTACAGCATAGTTTTATGTTGATGTTTTATTCTATCTCCCATTTTGTTGATTTTCTAGGTAATTCTCATTATCTCTTATAATTAACTTTTTCAATAATTTGAAATAACTTTGATCTTTTTGTTACTCAGTATTGCTGGACATTTCATATTGATAAATATAATATTACACAGTTACATTCTAATTAATATTGTTTTAAATATTGTATTGATTAAGACTTAGAATTCTGTCAATTAGAATAAACTCATGTGGAGCTCATTATCTAGGACCATCGCATTTAGTAAGTGAAAAGTATAATAAAATAAGAGTCTGTAATCAGCATCCCCCAGTCTCCATCTGCCTCAGATAGCCACCCCTTACTCTCTCACTTCTTGCAATGAACAGAAGCTTCACTTTAACGTCTTACCCAATTATGAACCCCATGTGTTACAATAATAACCTAGATGGAAAGATATGCCTATTGGTAAAATAGTGACCCAAATGTTTGGGAATAACTATTCGCTTTAAAAAATAGATTTAAGACCTATTCCACAGAAAGAAATGTATACCCAGTACTGTAAAACTAGCCAAGGACCCATGGTGGAGGAGCTCATAGAGCCCATGGGTGAACCTACAACTATTATTTTGCTGAAGGGACATGATATCAAAATGTGCTCTATTTCTATGCCCATGTTAGTTCAACTCTTGGACCTCATAAAAGAAGCTTCTTCATGTAAACATGGAACTTCACACGTGGTCCAAGCAAGAGTAACCACCTCCTGCAAAAGACCAGGGAACACTACAGAAGCAGCATTGAAATGGCTGTAAAAGCCAGAGGCTGGGCAGATTAGAGAGAAGCAATGAGTTTCCATCATGGAAGGGAGGCAGCACTCTTGACCTCACAGGATGAGGCCTGCACATGATCAAGCCAGCCAACATCCAAGCAGAAAGCCCAGGGAAGAATCCCATAGATGCCACCTATAGCTGAGGAACAATGGAGAGTTGGTGGTTTCTAGAGTAGGAAGTCAGTTTTCTTAGCATTTTGTTCCTTGGTAGGTTGTGCACACTCCAGTGCATGATCATACAGCTGAGTTAATGGGCAGCAGAAATTGGACTTTAAAAAAAGGAGAGAGAACAAAAAATTGGGATGTGTTTGAGGCATAACATGGATCTGCAAAATGTGAGGAGAAGGAGGGAGTTTTAATACGATCAGAATACACTGATATAGTTATACAAATTTCAAAAACTAAAATATTACATGTATTTTAAAATATTTTCCTCCATGAAATTTGTAGCCTGCCTTTTCTTTTTATTACATTAGTTTACTTGTGCGTGTGTGTGTGTGTGTGTGTGTGTGTGTGTGTGTGTGTGTGTGTGTGAGAGAGAGAGAGAGAGCGCATAGGAACATAGGTGTGAAAGCCAGAGGAGAGCTTGGAGGTGTTTCTTTTCTTACCATGTGAATCAGAGGATTGAGCACAGGCAGTGGACTGGGTGGAAGGCACATTTACCCATTAAGTCATCTTTCTGGCCCCAATTTGTTTACTAAGAAATCTAACTGACAAGTACTTTAACCAGGCCATTACTTTCCCCTCCACAGGTATCCTCCCACTAAAAGACTACATCACAAAGCAAGTGCTTAACTCTTTCTTTCCTATCCTATGTTTTACTTAGTATTCATTAAATTTGGTTGAGTTCATGGTGGTGTGGCTGTAGACTCATTGAGTAATGAAATGTTTGAACAGTATTAATTTTTCTCCAAAGAAACTTTTAGCCATATAGTTCATATATACACATAGTAATTATAACAGCAATTAAAATCAGTATATTTTTTTCATTGTTCTATTTTATAAATGTTAGGTTAAAGGTTGGAGTTTTGCTTCATGTTCAATGGCTAAAATATATTTTGTGTTTCATTTCCAATGTCACTTCCTCATATTGTTATTAGAGCCTTTAAGACTACACTACTTCTACATTACAGGTTTTATTGAGGATTCTTTGTGACTTTATATATGAGCAATTTTATGAATAATTTGTAGGAGCTGTTTAAAGGATTTTCTCTGTAGGATACAGTTTAATATACAATGCGATATTAACTTTAATAAAATAACATTCAAATTCTGTGCCTTACTTCATTAGTTCTCTACTGTAGCTATGCATTTCAGCCTCCTGGGAGGTTTTTATAGACTAATAACACCTAGGAAACATTGGGACTATATGTTTGAGTGTGGTCTGGGTAGCTGCACACTTGGAGCCAAGAACTGTTGCTGATCTGGGGGAGCACAGTTTCAGTTCATGTTTAATGTGTTTCTTATGTTTGTTTGATTGGTTGCTTAGTGGGTTGGTTTGATTTAGTTTTGGCCAACAACAAAGGCAAAGTAACTTATTTTGTCTTTATATTTATTCTTTGTGAAGTTCACATCATGCACCCCAGTCCTATTCATCTCCCCATCCTTTCAAATCCATCATCTGCCCTTGCAACCTCTTGCCCAAAATAGAATAAAATAAATTAAAAACAATCTTGTTCCAGGAGCTGTAGTGCATCACAGTGTACACTGTATACCCCTTTGTCCCTCCATCTTTACTTGAAAATGTTCATAGCAATAAGTCATTGGTCTATTTTGTAACCTCTGCTTCTGTTACACTATTTATCTATACTAGACCCCGACAGGGATTCCTTTCTGATATCCTGTTGCCCTGTGCCATGAAACCCTCCAGTTTGGGATCTGCAGGATCAGCTCCTTCACATGTGCTTGCAGGTCACAGAGGGAGCAGATGTTGGAGTAGGCAAACTCAGAACCCTGGATCTGGGCTGGTGACATAGCTGAGTAGGTCAGCCTGCCAGCCTTCCCTTACCTGCACCATCAGGGCGAGCGCTCTAGCACTGCCCCAGCTAGCTCACCCATGCTACAGATGGTGAGGGTCAAGGTCTTCTCTCCTCATCTCATGTCTTCAAGGGCTGGCTCACCCTCACCATAGCATCAGGACTAGCTCTACTGTGATGTCCAGGTAAGGTACAGATCAAGCTCTTCCAAGTGCGGGGCCAGTAAGGAGCATGGCTAGTTCCCTCATTTTCATGAGTTCAAGGCCAGTTCACTCACCTACCACAGCCTATGAGGGGTAGGAAGGGGGGACATCTACTCCTGCTACCTCATCGCAGATAAGGGATAGGGTCAGTTCTCCCTCACTCATTCCCTTGGGCTGGCTTACCTACAACCCTGTCACCAGGGTCACCTCTACTATGCTGCTGGGGTGAGGTATGGGACAAGCTCAGAACAGTGTCTCAGAGGACAGTATAGACCAGGGACATCTGCATGGCCTTTGGTGGCAAAAGGGACTGCAACATCAATATAGAGCCTGGTTGAGGTAGGGCCATGAACCCAGATGTGTTCCTTTCACTGAAGCATCCTGGGCCCAGAACTTGCCATGATCTCAGATGGCAGAACAGCCACCCAGAACAGCATGACCATCCATGGCAGCATGACCCTCAGATGTCCACAAGGTCTCTGGTAGCAACTCATACCACAGACATCTTCTTTGCCTTTGGTGGTGACTCAGGCTGCAGACATTGGCACAGACCCCAGTTGCAGCAGAACCACAGACAGAGACATAGCCCTTGCAAGCAGCCAGGATCTCACCAGGGCCTCGTCATATCTGCCTGTTCCTCGCCATTATTTAGCATTCATTTACACCATCCTCCAGTCTACCAACCCCTGAGCTTCACTTTGCCTTCAATTTCTCCCTGAATGCTTCATCTTTCCCACGTCTCCATCACACATTCGTTCACTGTAGTGGCTCCAGCAGCACGTGCTTGGGTATCTTTCATCTGCACCCCACCCCCATTTCACCCTCAGACAGGGTGGTCAGAGTGGGTGCTTGGGTGTCCCTATCTTAAATATTTTAACTGATTTTTATTGTCTACAACTATTTTTTTCTTAAATGCCTTGGTACATTTGTGCAATTTAGCACCTCTCTCTTTGCCTTTGTCAGGCTTTGTTCTGGATCTGTCATAAATTACCATAGACTGAGTGGCCTGATTAGACAAAAAAGATACCATTCCAACCTCAGAGGCTGGCCATAGAGATGAAGGTGCTGCCTTGGCATGCTCTGGAATGGATCTTAGATTTGCCGTCTTGCAGACGCTGCTTTGTATCTGCACATAGTGGAAAGTTCAAGAGAATGTCTGGGTTCTCTTCACAGGCACTAATCCCTTCAAGAGGCATCCATTTCCACAGACTAATCGTCTACTAAAAGACCTCTTGACACCATCGTATTGGGGAGTATCATTTCATTACACGAATTTCGAAGGGTCACATTGACCTCATAGCAATCATAGAGAAATCATTCACAAGCAGCATGTGGTTATATAGTTGATACAATATCTTACTTTGACTTTGAGGAAAATAATTCAAATCTTTAACTTATATTCATGTTTCGCATTTGAGTTTTTCCTTTAGCTTTCCGAGAACTTCCTGAGAACTTTAGGTTGATGTAAATTTTTACCTCTGTGTGCTCATCCTTCCCTTCCTTGCAGTAAAGCTCCTGGATCTCACTCGAAGATGCTTACCTGGCATTTACAAGGCACTAGGTCCTGTTCCTGGTCCCCTTGACTTCTATTTACAATTTTGCTAAATGTACTTATTTTCCTATAGTAATTAATTTGCCTTTTGATTTATTCTTATGCAGTTTGTTATGTTGTAGCTTTTTTATGTTCCGCTGTTTATATATTTATTTTACTGTCTATTGATTTGGAGGAAAGGAAGTTTTAATACCATGACCAGCAGTTTGTAAGTTGTGAATGTGCATAAGCCATTTTCGATAACTGCGCACTATGCAATGTAAGTCGAACTGCCTAGAGAAAACGTCTGAGAATGCTGAGTTAAACTCTCACAGCAAAATGAGATAGTGCATCTGGACGGCTGCCAGGCAGGACGGGTGTGCAGCAGCTTGGACAGCTCCTTTCCTTGGGGCACATTCAGGTTTTAGATGTTGCCACAAGGACACAAAAAAGTATTCAGTAAAAATGAAGGGGGGGTGGTAAATTTAGATTTTGTTCTCATTAAAAAGTGGAAGTATAGAAGAGTAATAAAAAGAAAAGGTTTCTCAGAAGCTGAAGACTTACAGATAGCATGCACTTCGCCAGCAAGATATTAATCAATAAAGGTGTTCACTGTCAAGTGTGATGACTCCTGGGTTTCATCAAATGTGAAAATCCGACTTCCACATGCTGTTCTCTGATTTCCACAAATTATATCCATGGCACTCATAGCCCACACCTCACACTTCAGGGAGAAAGAGAGGGAGGGAGAGGAGAAAGGAAGGAAGGGAGAAAGGGAGAGAGAAGAGGGGGCTGGAGAGAGGGAGGGATGGAGGGAGAGAGGGAGTGAAGCTTTATTTCAATAATAGCAGGGAGTTGTGGAGTGTAAAATATCTATAAGTGCCATCATCACTACTGCCGTTCCACATGTGTAACACCCCATTAAAATAATCTCACTTTACCATTTCCACTCTGTATTAATTCTTGCCCCCTTATATTTCCAACAGGCACAGTTTCTCTTTCTCCTGAAGTAACCCCTTGTTAAAACCTTTGGATAATTCTCACAATTTTAGATTCTTTCAAAGTATGTCGTTCCATTCTCCTTTTTATGTGCTTCTGGGTTGGCGACTCTATCCTCCTGGCTGTTTTCAGGACACAGTCTTACCCTGATGCTGTAGGGAGGTGTCAGGCTACTGTGACAACTATGAATGGTCCATTAATCTTTCTTTCATACTTTCTACCATATTCTTTTCAGCTGATCTTTTCTATTTGTTTTGCTCAAAATTCATATTTCTTCTTGGCTCTGTGAGTTAACGTCAAAAAGGAAACAAGAGCTCTGATTTGTTCAAATATTGGTCCTCTCATCCTTTGCCTTCCCCTAACTAGGATCCCAGCTAAATAGGTTTCAGAACTTTCACCATGGCCATCCTAGAATAGTTTCTGTTGCCATGGCAAAATATTTACATAAGGCTGATTTTTTTTTTCCAGTTCAGTGCTGGAGGCTGAAAGCCAAGTCTGAGATTAAGGCTGTTTGGCCTCTGGTAAAGCCCCTTGCATGGTTCACAGCATGGTAAAGAGATGGAAAGGGCACCCTATGCCACGAGGCAGCCTTACTTTATCAGAATCCACTCTCCAGGGGAGTGACTTACTCTGTAAGGCTAATGTAAATCTCTTCCTGCACAAAACCCCACAACTCGATTTCCTGACATTAGGCACCATCACATTATTGTCCACCACATCAGGGCCACCATAGTGAGGACATAGCCTCGACCTCATGAGCACTAAAACCACAGCAGTGACTAGTTACCCCATTATGTGCTTGCATTTAAGTATGTTCACACATGTATGTGTATATATATATATATATATATATATGTAATCACTTATTGAAGGCTATTTCATATATGAACAACTTGTTTCATCTCAAAATCTCTAATCATCATTTTTGTATTTCAATATTTATAAAGTTGAAATTCTATACTCAAATGTTCAAGAAAGAAAATCCTACTGTGGCCTAGTCTTCACATGTTATCTTGAAAAAGAAGCCTCATAGGATTTTCAGAATTCTCTTTCTCTCCCTCTCTTCATCTCTCCATCTCTCTGTCTCTCTGTCTCTCAGGCTCTCTCTCTCTCTCTCTCTCTATATATATATATATATATATATATATATATATATATGTGTGTGTGTGTGTGTGTGTGTGTGTCTTCTGTCTTTCTATAACTTCACTCATATTTTTAGATATGTATTTATATACATTTTATGTATTTTATTGTATTGCTCTCTATAAAATTCAATTCTCATTTTGTAGATGAGGATAGAGGATAGATGAGGTACAGTCAGGGAAAGAGAAACTATAATCAGATTATAATATATGAAAAAATGTATTTTCATCTACTCTTGTAGAAACACTAATGGTGGACTTTACTTCCTAATTTTCATTTTGACCATTCATTATTCCACATATTTTAGTAATTTAATCTTTAATGGCATTGGCAGTCCTGGAGGTTTTAACCTTGCTTAATTTTATGATCTACCCTCATTGAGCAGGTTTGTGTATCATCTAAAACTACCAGGTACATATGAACCTTGGGTATTTACTCTAAGTAAGGTATTCTATGCACATGAGTATGTAAATCACTATTTTAAAAATGTGCAACACTTATCTGACCTATGTCTGGTTTTGATTCTGATTCTATGAAAATCACACGTTTTAATAGTTTCTGCTTCTGTTATTTTTAGATTGTAAAGTCCCTCTGTATACTTCAATAATATGCTGAATTCTTTATTTAAAAACCAGCGCGTCTTCATTCTGTTTTCCTTGTTTCGCCTTTTTCCCACAAAATTCCTCTCTCTGCACTTCATGTAGTGATGTTGTGAATATTCACATGGTTTCCCATAATTGTATTTAATCCATTTACTGATGCTAACTGTTAAGAATTCATTCAGCAATATTTAAGTGTTATCTGTCTAGGGATGTTCAGTACACATGTAAATATTCTTCCCTGATCCAATTTCCTTGAAACAAAGAGAGCTATTGGCTTTCTAGATGTTTCATTTTATTCTGCATGGAGTTATTTTTGTATCTGATTTATTTCATTAACCCAAGCATTGTACTTAAACTGATTATAGGACAAATGGATTGGTTTCTTCTGTTTCCTGCCTAAAACCTGGGTTGAATTTTTTTCAACCTGGATTGAGTGAGCTCTCAGCCCCATGTGTTGGTCATTTTAGGAAATTCTTTCTTTGCTTTCCTAAGTTAATATATTTTTGGTTCCTAAATCTTGACAGTTTTTTAACTTGGGGGTGCCTTGAAGAAGTGTCTTAATGTAGAATAGATGAAAGATAAATGTTCTAATTCATCTAGTGATTTAACATGAACAAAGTAAAAGAGGAAGAGATATTCACTTCATATTTGATTACATGTGTGTCATTTTGTTATAAATACACATTAATATGTATTATCTTGTATGTATTCATATATTTATACTAAGCAATGTGATAAGATAAATTTTATTCTATTTTAACATGACTAGAGACATTTTCTTTTTAATTTAGGATAATTATTGATAGCAGATATCACTTTTAACCCTCTACTACACCAAATAAAGAAGGGTAAATTTTTTTTAAAAATTAAAGAAATATCATTATGTGCTTTGTTTTAGTTAGGATTACTACTGCTGCTGTGAGGAAACAACCCTAGCCAAAACAAGTTAGGAGGAAAGGGTTTATTTGGCTTACACATCACACTGTATTCACTCTCTGAAGGAAGTCAGGACAGGAACTCAATCAAAGCAGGAACCTAGAGGTAGGAGGTAAGGCAGAGGCTATGGATGAGTACTGTTTATTGATTCCTCCACATGGTTCCTCAGCCTGCTTTCTTATAGCACCTAGGACCACCAGCTCAGGCATGAGATCATCGACAATGGGTTGGATCTCCCACATCGATCACTAAGAAAAGGCCCTACAGGCTTCTTTAGGGCCCTATATTATGAAGGCATTTTCTTAATGGAGGCTGACTTCCTTTTGGTGACATTAGCTTGTTTCAAGATTACTAAAACTACCCATCACATATTTCATACTATTTTGTCTTATTTTCAGAGCTAAATATTTTCTGCTTTTGGCAAAAAAAAT
The DNA here is from genome assembly GCF_011064425.1 of Rattus rattus. Classification (NCBI taxonomy): domain Eukaryota; kingdom Metazoa; phylum Chordata; class Mammalia; order Rodentia; family Muridae; genus Rattus; species Rattus rattus. The sequence continues at coordinate 3,351,463 of NC_046160.1, forward strand.
CATGACATCTTATTAGAAGGAGAAAGTTGAGACTGTGGATGCCTTAGAGATATGGAAGAATCCAGCTCTATGTCTGAAATATCTAGAGATATTTATATAAGAATTAGAGGACATTAGTGGACAAAGATGAAAGATAAGGCAAACTCCAAGACCTCATTTGGTTAAAGAAGGAGCAGGCATGCATTAAAGCTGTGATGAATGTAGTTAATTAAAACACAGCAAATACAGAACTAGGAATTGAAAATAAGTCTCAAAAGAGAGAATGGGAAAGCTATGTCTCCTAGGGTGTCCTTGGAAGGACCAAAGCAGCAGATAAGAATATTAGTGATTAAGACAAGGAAGCCCTCACACCGTGTGCTGTTTTCAAGGTAAGTAAAGAGCTCAAACTGATGAAGAAAAATACTCTTGCTGATGATTCTGGGTTGAAATGTGGAAGAAATAACACAATAGAAAATCTCTGTCTTGCAATTCTTAATGAAATAAATAATGGATTTAGACAATGATCATAAATTAATGAAAACATAAGCTTAGAGATTAAGAGATACTTCCTAGTGAAGGGGTTGGATTGCCGGGAGTTGTCTTCAGTAATTATTCTGGGCATCAATAAAGGTGAAATGAGCAGACACTTGGTCCTGAGATGTGAGCCATAGGACACACAGAATTACCTACAAAGTACACTTGCGAAACAAATGAAATCAAACCCTGAGACTAAACCTACTCAAAAGTCACAGCTAACTCTATTAAAAGCAGAGATGTGGGTGTTTTAACATTACACTAGTGAATAATCATACAAAAACCCCAACATAATGTACAGGACCTCTAATGAGCCCTTCACAAAAATACAATACCAACAATGGACTAAAAAGAGTGAATGGGCCATGGAAAGAACGAAAAGATTCAAGAGATCTAAATAGCAATGCACTGAATGAAGCTTATTGCGATGTCATCCAAAGCAACTGTGATAAGCCATTCTTTAGATAACTATGCAAAGTTGAATATGGGATTAATATACAGTGGCACCAAGAAGAATTATTTGTTTGTCTGGCATAATAATGACAATACACTATTGCAAGAATTTTTCTAAATTAAAAAAAAAATATGTCTGGTATGTGTTCTAGGTATGTGTACCTGATACTTTTGATTAACCTCAAGAGTTTCCACAAAAGACCCTGAGCATAGAAAGAGATAGATACACTAGATGCTGCAAGATCTTGATCACACTTGTGTCCTGGTGACAGGTATGGGAAAGTGTAGTGTGCGTCATTGGAAAGTTTTATTAAAATTGTTTACCTGTGAGTGGGAAGAGACAACTCTGTATGTCATCAGTTTCTGTTTTCCATGTTTTGAACTTTAACATTTAATGTAGTGTTCTGATACTTTATCAAAGTTACTATCTAACATGGTAACTCTTGTTTGTTTACTTGCAGACCATTATAAGTGATATTAGGATAATAAAGATGGATATGGAGGCACAGAGTAAATAGATAAACGATATGGTTGGCAGCCAGGAAATAGGAGAGAATAACTGACACTAGACAAGAAAGACTGAGAAATAGATGCACAAATCATTTCAAGTCTGAAATGAGTCTTTAAGAATGAATAAAGAAGGGACTGGAGAGATGGCTCCACTGCTAAGAGAGTGTAGTGGTCTTTCAAGAGAACCTAGGTTCAGTTCCCAGCCACTGCCTGAGCTTGCAACTCAGTGTCCAGCTCTCTCTTCTGGTCTACACACCCAAAGCGCCTCTCTCTCTCTCTCTCTCTCTCTCTCTCTCTCTCTCTCTCTCTCTCTCTCTCACACACACACACACACACACACTCACACACACATGCACACTAATTAAAAGTAAGCTTTAAAAAGAATAAAGAGCAGTTTTTCAGAAAGTGAGAAAATCATCACAGAGAAATAAAATAATTTGAGGGATGGAAAGACATCATTGATTATCCTAAAAACGAAAACATATGGGGGGCAGATAAAGTAGAAAAGACTGTGATGGCAGAAGCAAGACCTGATGTGGACCTGGACTAGTGGCATTGTGAATGGATAGCATAGTGTCAATTTAATGGCATGTTGGAGGAAAATAAGGGAGAGAGTACTTTACAAACAAATCTGTGGCATTATATTTCAGCCATACTACCCAGGAGTTCAGATGCAAACTTTGCCTAGAAATTAATTTACTATCATAACTTACCATCTAAAGATATGTTTTCTAAATAAGCAGAGATATATTAGCTGACCACTGGACAGAAGAGGGGTGCAGAGTGCAGAGAGGGAAAGTTAAATTAATGCAGTCACTTCATTAATGAGAACTTTCCAAACAGTATGCTGATGACATATTGCTTTTTATCGATAACTAATCTTTAATTAATCAATCACAACATAACCTTACATTAAAATGGAAGAGACAAACACCCCATCCAATACTTTAAAACACAAAAAGTAAATAAAACTAAATTATTTGCTAGTCAGAAGACAGATCAAAGTATAACATAGGGAGAAGCAAATATTCCAATGCAGATATAAAAGAACATCTTCCATCATCAGGGAAATGCAAAAATCAAAACAACCCTGAGATTCCACCTCACACCAGTAAGAATGGCTAAGATCAACAACTCAATGGCAGGAGATGCTGGCGAGGATGTAAAGAAAGAGGAACACTCCTTTATTGTTTGTGGGATTGCAGGCTGGTACAATCACTCTGGAAATCAATCTGGTGGTTTTTTCAGAAAATTGATAAAGTACTACCTAAGGATCCAGCTACACCACTCCTGGGCATATACCCAAAAGATTCTCCAACATACAACAAGGACACATGCTCCACTATGTTCATAGCAGCCTTATTTATAATAGCCAAAATCTAGAAAGAAGCAGGTGCCTTTCAACAGAAGAATGGTTACAGCAAATGTGGTACATTTACACATGGAATACTACTTACCATTAAAAACAATGACTTTATGAAATTCTTAGGCAAATGGATGGAACCATCCTGAATGAGGTAACCAGTCACAAAAGAATGCACATGGTACACACTCACTGGTAAGCAGATACTAGCTCGGACCAAACAAGATCCAATTCAAAAACCACATGAAGCTCAAGAAGAAGGAAGACCCAACTGTGGATGCTTCAGACCTTCTTAGAAGGGAGAACAAAAATACTCACAGGAGGAAATACATAGACAAAGTGTGAAGCAGAGACTGAAAGGGCATTCAGAGACTGCCCCACATGGGGATGCATCCCATATACAGCCCCCAAACCCAGGCACGATTGCAGATGCCAAGAAGTGCATGCTGACAGGAGCCTGATACAGCTGTCTCCTAAGAGGCTCTGCCAGACCCTTACAAATACAGATGTGGATGCTCGCAGCCAACCATTGAACTGAGAACAGGGTCTCCAATGGAGGAGTTAGAGAAAGGACTGAAGTAGCTGAAGGGGTTTGCAACTCCATAAGAAGAACACAGTATCAACCAACCAAATCTTCCAGAGTTCCCAGGGACTAAACCACCATCCCAAGAGAACACAGAGATGGACCTATGGTTCCATCTGCATATGCAGCAGAGGATGGCCTTGTTGGGCATCAATGGTAGGAGCCCTGTCAAGGCTCAATGCCCCCGTGTAGGAGAATGTCAGGGAAGGGAAATGGGAGGAAATGGGTAGGTGAGGGAGCACCCTCACTGAAGCAGGGGGAATAGCAGGTTTCTGAAGGGGAAACCAGGAAATGGGATAAGATTTAAAATATAAATTAAAATTTTCAATTAAAAATTATTAAACAATAAACTCTTTCTATTTAGAATAAAAGAAAGAGCCATCTGGGAGGTAATTTGAAGATATCTGTTTATCATTTGGTCTACTAATTACATCTTATGTTTCAGTTACCTTGTTCCTTCTTATTTACCAAAATACATTTTATACTTGAATCATGGGGCTGACATCTTTTTATAAGTGATTAATATGTTACTTGATACCAGTTAGTCAGCCTGAAATCATTCATACAAGTACATATTATATAGACTGGGCAAATTATATATATATATATATATATGTGTGTGTGTGTGTGTGTGTGTGTGTGTGTGTGTGTGTGTGTGTATGCAACAACAACAAAAGAAAAAGAAACCATGAATCTGAGAGAGAGCAATGGAAGTATATGAGAGGGGTTAGAGACCAAAAAAAAAAAAAAGAAATTATATACTCATTTTACAAATTCAAAAATTAAAAGAAAATATAAGAATGGTATATGAAGCAGATGGTCCTAACACTCTAGAGTAGATAAGAAATGAAACCCTGGCATAGCCTACTAAGCTTGCAAAGTTGGGGCCTGAGTTATCCAATGATCAGAGAAACGTATAATGTTGGCATCTTGTAACAAAGATTTCCCTTTCCAATTAAAATATGATGAATTAATGAGAAAAAAGAGCATCTCCTAAAGTACAGAAATAAGTAACATATAATTAAATGATAAATGTTGAAATGGTAGGAACAGATATTTTATTGAAAATGACACAGACATAAAATATCTAATTGGGCCATGAAAAGGTGCCTTAATTCATTGATTTCCCAAGAAGGAAGGCTCATTCCATAGTGAACAACCAGAAGATAAATCCCAGAACAACAGACATAGATACAAAATCAAGTACTAGGCAGGTAAGTGTCAGCAGGAATTTGGACGGGCAGGTCACCTGGGAAGCTGGGGAAATATAAGCCAGAGAATTCATATGAAGGCTTTTTCTTTATTTTCAGGGGGTTCTTTGAAAATCATGTTTAACTAACATTATCACAATGTATTCCAGATTGTCCTCCTGAATCAGCCTCTTGAATACTGGAATTATGCACATTATTCACCATGCCAGTCCTGAAGCAGATACTTTTAAATAACATCTTGGCAACACATACAACATCTTAACTCATGCAAACTCTCTGAACGAGGAATTTCATTCTTACATGTATACCAAAGAAGTCAGTTCGTATTCACCCAAAAATATATTTATGACATCAGTGTTGATAAAGCCCAAATATTATTAAACTGAATAGAATGGGTTTAAAAGTAATAGTCATACAATAGACTATCGTATATAACTGTGAGACAGAAATATTATATTCCGTCTTTGTTTGTATTGCTGTTGGGTGCAGAGTTTCACTATAGAGTCCTGGCTGTTCTGAAACTCAATCTATAGAGCAGATTGGAAGGCCTGTCACTGCCTCCCAAGTGCTATGATTAAAAGCTTGTGCCACTACCACCCAGCTAACATCTTATATTTCTTATCTGTGTGGGTCTCATAGGAGACCTCTTTGAAAGATTCATTATGATATGTACATCAAATTTGTATACTGTTTTGTTTATATTTCCTTAATCAATTAGTTTGTAGATAATCGAAATTATTTTAGCTTAGATTTTTATTATGAAAATTAAGCATTTGGAAAAATTAATTCCAAAAAAATGAGCTACATAAAATTTATTAAGTAATAAAAATATGCTTATAATTACTGCCCTAGCATATACTTGCCCAAATGTTTATAACTCTATACAAATACTGATACACAGGCAATATGTAATAAATATTATTTCTCAAACTTTATTTCAAGTTAGTCTTTTCTCCATGGTGCTGAAAAAAATCAATATTTTAGATATGCCACATAAGTTAACCTTTTATCTCAACTTGGATATGCCTCAATGGGGAAAAGCCATTTGCAGACAAAATAGTTATGAATCTGGTGTACATTTACTAAAGACCTAGTCTATATATTTTATATAGTATTATTGACAGCATTATTTTCTCATAACATAATGATAGCAAATGCAGTCATAGTACATATACCATACAATATTCACATGTAGATATAAAAATTGTTAGTGCTTTCTGACTTTAGAAGACAAATTGTTATGAGATTGGCAGTGCTTTCTCATTACAGAAGCTGAAATCTTCCCTGGCAGCTAGGTCCAACCTGGAGGCTTGGATAATTGACTATGACACAAGGAATGAAAGACAGGAAATTCCTTCTAGCAATGGCCGTCTTAGAGTTTGTGTAATGTGTGCTGCAGGCTCGATTGTCAGTTGATGAATCCTGAAAGGTTTGATCTAATCAATGAGCTAATCCCTGATGGACTCATAATATGATGGTGTGATTTGGAGGAGATGCAAAAAATAGTTAGAACCAGAGGAAAGTGGGTCACTTACAGTTTGTCTTTGGTGGACATAGGTACTGTGGATCTATCCTGTCTCACAGTTATACGGCTTACTGTCCTCCACGGAGAGAGTAGATCCAGCTGCAAGCCCACAATGAATGCAGCATATGGACTGACACCTCTGAAACCATGAGCTGAAATAAATCCTTCTCTGAAGTTACATTCCTCTAGTGTGTGGTGAGATTGATGCAAAGGCAGCAAAACAATGAGATCATCTTTACAGGCAGCGGTGGCAGTAAAGGCTATTGTGGTCAGCCTCATTTCCCTTTGCTTTATATGGCTGGCATGCCCAATAATTCAAGTTTTGTTTTACAGCTTTTAAAGAGAAATGGTTACTCACCCACTAATATTTCAAACCCCACTCCCCAGTTTTTTTATTTGAATCACCTCATTCACTTAGTTTCTAACTAATATGCCTCAATGACACCATATGAACCCACTCACGTGCTCGTGCCCATGTGCTCATACACACACACACACACACACACACACACACACACACACACACACACACACACCACAAGTCCTTATTTTTGTGCGTGTATGTTCAAGGTCAAATCAGATATCAGTAATTAAAAAGTAGATTTTGTTTTTTCATGGAATAATATTTTTTGTTGTTTTCTAAACAGACAACATTGTTTTGTTGAATAATTTTAATAAAAATGTTTGACTTCCCTATTATAGAAATTGGTTCATTTTCAGAATGACATTTTATACTATAAAGTGTATGTGTGTTTGTGCACGTGTGTAACTGATCACCTGAGTGCCATTCTTTAGTCATGTTTCTTTCTTTGTCTAGCTGGCTGCATCACCATGTTGATAAAGCTTCTGATTTACATGAGGATCTAAGGTCTCTTCTGGATATTCACCAAATCCCATCACTCGGTAAGTTGATTCCTGCATGGCAATGTCCCCATCTAATTATTGCAACTTTATGACGTGATTTATTTTCTGATTGAGCAGATGGTATCTTATGTGCATTGAAACAAGCATTTCATATTTTATCTACTTCCTCATTTCTAATAATCTAAAAATATTTTTTAAAAATTTCCTTTTTTTCTTAATTATCTTTGTAACAACTTTATCCACATTGAAAACTATTATTGTTCATAAAGGCCTGGCTCTTGAATCATTTATTGAAAATAGATTTTTAATACAATATACTCTGATTACAGTTTCCCTTCCCTTTATTCCTCCAAGTTCATCTCTCCAATCCAAATCTATATCCTAATCTCTCATTAGAAAATAAAGTTGCCAGGCATCTAAAGCATAATAGTAAAATAAGGCAAAACAAATAAACAAATAAAACAGAATGAAAACAAAACAAACAAATAGAGGAAAAAGAACCAAAGGAAAAGCATGAGATTCACAATCAGATGCAGAGTGACACTCAGACACACCAAAAGCACACAATTGGAAGAGATAATATATATGCAAAGGGCATGTAAGATTAAAAACCAAAAACAAACAAAAATCTGTACTGACATTATGAGACAAACAACCTTTAAAGGTTGAGTTTGTTTTCTGTTGGCCATTTACTGCTGGACTTGAGGCCTTAAGAGTGGCTTGTTTCTTCAATGAAATTCCCTTAGAGAAAGCTATTTTTTCATTTGCAAGTGGTTATCAAGGCTTTAGAATTAGGGAGTGGGATATATGTTCACTACTCTCAGCCAGAGAACCCCATCAGATATAGACACATGGAAACCTTGTGCATGTTCTTACAGTCTTTGAGAATTCATATGTGTATTGCTTCATCTTCTCTTCTACAAAAAATCCCTGAGTTGTGACAGGGTGGGGATTTGATGGAGACATCCGTATGGCTGAGTGTCATTTTCTGCACATTATCTGGCCGTGGAAATTGGTACTTGATTCCATCTGCTACAGGAGGAAGTTTCTCTGATGACGGTTGAGGAAGGCACTGATCTATGAGTTTAAAAGAATGTCAGTAGGAGTCTATTTATTGCTGTATTCCTTTAGCAGAATAGTAGTATTTGGTTTCATTCATTCTAGAACCCTAGCCTGAGTAGTCTCAAGTTTGTAGCCACCCAAGCTGTGTCAGGCATTTGTTCTAAATCATGAAGTGGGGCTCAAATCAAGTTGATTTGTTGACTCCCACAACTTGTGTGTCAATATTATACCAGCATATCTTGTAGGCAGGTTACTGCAGTAGAAAAAGCAGTTTGTAGCTGTGTTGGTGTTTATCTTTCTACTTTGGTAGCATTTAGAGCACTTTGTTCTGTTTGTTTTGTCCCATGAGCATTACTCTGCAGGAGTAAAGGGTCTGTTTAGACACCAGCTTGGTTTCTCCCTGTTCAGTGAGTTGTGGGTATCTTCACCAACATGACCTTTCCTTCAGTGTTTGGAGAGCAACCATAGCCTGGCAATAACCTAGGTTGTTTGGGGTGGGTGGTTCCATAGAGCCCTTTTGTCCAAAAACTCAATTGCCCATTCTTGGTACTAGAAGCATCATGTGTGTGTGTGCGTGCTTGTGTGTGTGTGTGTGTGTGTGTGTGTGTGTGTGTGTGTGTGCAATTTAGAAAGCCTCTACCATATTAAATGCCATACAGTTCCTCAGAAAGCTCTTAGTTTTAGCTGTCCCTCCCCATATTTCCTCCCTTGCTCCTACTCTTTCCTTCCCCTCTCCTTTGAGCCTTCCAATCCAGTCCTCCCTCCCCTTATGAACCCATAACTATTCTATTTTCCCTTTCTATGATGATTCTCCCCAAACCCTTACTCTATACCTAACGTCTTTGGATATATATATGTGTGTGTGTGTGTGTGTGTGTGTGTGTGTGTGTGTGTGTGTGTGTGTGATTGCTTACCAATGACTTAACAGCTTGCATCCACATATAAATACATACATACCATATTTCTATTTCTTTGTCTTATTTACCCTTATTCAGGATTATTTTTTCTAGGTCCATTAATTTACTTACGAATTTTTTGATTTTTTAATATATGATTGTGTAAATATATTACATTTTCTATATGGATTCATCTGTTGAGGGGTGTCTAGGTTGATTCTTTTTCGGTTATTATGAATAGAATGGCAGTGAACATGGTTTAGCACACAGCTCTGTTGTAGAATACAACTTTCTCTGAGTATATGCTCAAGAGTGATGCAGCTGGATCTTGTGATGTATTGATTCTCAGCTTCCAGATAACCTGACACATTCATTTCCATACTGGCCTTACGAGTTTGCATTCCCATCAACACTGAATGAGTGTTCCCCTTATTTTGCATCCTCACAGCATGAACTGTCACTTGCTTTTTGGATCTTAGCCATTGTAACTTGTATAAGATGAAATCTCAAAGTAGTTTTGATTTATATTCCTCTGAAGATTAAGGATGCTGAACATTTCTGTAAGTGTATCTCAGTTATTTGAGTTTCCTTTTTTGAGACTTTTCTGTTTAGATTTGTACCTCATTTTTAATTGGATTATTTGTTTTCTTGATATCCAGTTTTTGGATTATTTATTTATTTTGGATATTACCCTTCTATCGATATATTATTTTTGCATGAAATATTTTGAAAAGCACTAGCCCATGCTATAGCCACATGCAGCGACCACCCATCTTGTGGTTAGCTGTCACAAATCCCCATAACCTGGTAAAAATCAAAATTCTAGAGGCCGTAATTTATCAGTTACATTTATATCAGTAAATTCTCACCCCAGAAAATATCCACACAATGAACTCAGAGCCAATTGATATTGATAAAAACTGCCTACCCAGATAAGACAAATTGTCCTGTAATTTATCCATCCCTTATAAGATATCCATAGTTACCTGTGACTATTTAAAGCCAAGTGGAATCTGGATCATCTTTCTCTTCTTCCATTTTCCTTCCTTCCTTCCTTCCTTCCTTCCTTCCTTCCTTCCTTCGCTCGCTCTCTCTCTCTCTCTCTCTCTCTCTCTCTCTCTCTCTCTCTCTCTCTCCTCTATGTACTTGTCTCTAAAATTCTCAGCCTACCTTCCTTTTCCACTCCCCAATCACCGGCTCTCACCCCATCTTGTACCTGCCCTCACCTGCATATAGACAGCAATCCACATATTATCAGTTAATTGTTTTCCTATCCTCAAAGTAGTGTCCTCTAGCTATTTAATTGTACTTATACACACATTCCTAAATACATAAATGTAAGGTACGTAAGTACAACTTGCTCAGTTTGTATAATGTTCTGTGTGTGTGTGTGTGTGTGTGTGTGTGTGTGGTTTTAGGGCTGACCACTTAGTATTGGATAACCAAATAAGGGATCTTCCCTGGGGAAGATTGTTTATCCCACTTTCTGTATTGCTTAGTGGCTTAATTCTTTGTCTAAGGTTGAAGTCTCGTGGGATTTTCCCTTTCTATACTAGCAGAGTATTATCCTTGTTCAAGTCTTCTTTGGGCAGTGGTGGGATTTTCTCACACTGACAGGAGGCTAAGCCTCACAGAAAACATCCCGTTCCTCTGGCTCTCACAATCTTCCCACTCTTCCTCCTTCTCTACTGACAGAAACTTAGTTAAGTCCAGGAGCTGTGTTGTAGATATGTAAGTTGAGGGTGGACACCGTATCACTTCATTTCAGTAGCTTGTTTTTTATAATATTCTACAAGGAGATGTTTCTTTGATTAAGGGTGAAACCTAAGTGGTAAAAGGAAATCTCAAACTAGTTTTAATTTGCATGTCCCTCACAGCTAGAGGTGTTGAACACCTTTTCCCACATTCCTTAGCCATTTGAATTTCAACTTCTGAGAAATCATTTTTATTTTTTAATATTAATTATTTTATTTATTAACATTCCAGATGTTGTTCCTCTGCCAGTCCACACTCCCACAGTTCTTCATCCTATTCCCCTTCCCCAGAACTTCCCCCTTTTCCTTGCATCCCCCTTTCCTAGGGTCTCAAGTCTCTACAGGATTGGGTTCATCCTCTCCAACCAAGGCCAATGAGGCAGTCCTCTGCTATATACCTGCTTGGGGGCTTGAGCCAGCCTATGTATGCTTTTTGGTTGGTGGCTTAGTCTCTTTGTGCTCCTAGATCTGGATTAGTTGTTATTGTTGGTCTTCCTATGGGGTTACCATCCCTTTCAGCTCTTTCAATCCTCCCCCCTACTCTTCCATAGTGGTCAAATGGTTGGCTGTGTGTATCTGCATCTGTCTCAGGCAACTGATGGTAGAGCCTTTCAGAGGTAAACCATGCTAGACTCCTGTTTTTAAGCACAATATAGCATTAGTAACAGTATTAGGCTTTGGTGACCATCCATGAGCTGGATCTCAAGTTGAGTCAGTCACTGTACAGCCTTTCCTTCAGTCTCTACCATTTTTGACCTTGCATTTCTTTTAGACAGAAACAATTCTGGGTCAAAATTTTTGACAATGGTTTTGTAACTCCATCCCTCCACTTGGGCCCTGTCTATCTATTGGAGGTAATCTCGTCAGGTTTCCTCTCCTCACTGCTGGACATTTTGACTAAGGTCACCCCCAATGAGTCCAGGGAGCCTCTCATATCCCATATCTCTGGGACTTTCTAGAGGGTCCCCATCCCCCATCCCAACCCCAGAAGCTGCATATTTCCATGCCTTCTCCTGGCCCTCTGGGTTTCTCTCATATTCCCCCCATACCTGCTCCTGCCCCTTTTCTCCCTCCCCATACCCTATCTCACCCAGGTTCCCCTTCCCTCTGCCTCCCATGATTATTTTGGAGCCTCAAACACATTGGCACAAGGGAGATTTTCTTGAACAGAACACCAATGGCTCAGACTCTAAGATCAACAATTGATAAATGGGTTGTCATGAAACTGAAAATCTTCTGTAAGGCAAAGGAAACCATCAATAGGACAAAATGGCAACATGCAAATTGAGAAAAGATCTTCACTAACCCTACATCCAATAGAGGACTAATATCCAAAATATGTAAAGAACTCAAGAAGTTAACCTCCAAAAAACCAAATAATCCAATTTAAAAATGGGGTACAGAGCTAAACAGAATTTTCAACAGAGGAATCTCAAATGGCAGAGAAACACTTATACAAATGATCAACATCTTTAGTCATCATGAAAATGCAAATCAAAATGACCCTGAACTATTCCTGAGCATATACTCAAAAGATGCTCCACATAAAGACATGTACTCCACTATGTTCATAGCACCCTTATTCATAATAGCCAGAAGCTGGAAGCAACCCAGATGTCCCTTAACCAAAGAATGCTTACAGAAAATGTAGCTCATTTATACAATGGAATACTATCCTGTTATTAAAAACAAGGACATCATGAATTTTGCAGCAAATTGATTGAACTAGAAAATATCATACGGACTGAGGTAACCCAGACCCTAAAGGACATGCATGCATGGGATGTACTCACTGATAAGTGGCTATTAGCCAAAATGTAGATACATCCCATAATACATCCCACAGACCATAAGAAGTTTGACAAGATGGAAGACCCAAGCAAAGATGCTTCAATCCCACTGAGAAATCTTTGTTCCGTTCCACAGGGAACCTTTTAAACTGAGTCGTATAGTCTTCCTGCTTGGTGATTTTCAACTGATATCAGTTCTCTGGTATGGAGATAGCAAAGATATTTTTTGCCCATTCTTCATGGTGTTTCTCCAGTCTCTTATGAGTTTAATTTGTGCTATGGAAGCTTTTTTTTTAATTTTATGAAGTCTGAGAGTTGATTGTTAGTCTTATTTGAAGGCAGATAAGAAATCAGTTGAGGAAAGTCCTTACCTGAGACTACATTCTCAAGTGTATTCCCTACTCTTTCTACTAGAAAAAGGTTCAGAAGTTCAAGTCTAAAGTTGATAACTTTGATCCATTTGCAGTTAATTCTTTGTGCAGGTTGAGAAGAAAGAATCAGATTTCATTCTTCTGGATGTCGATATGCACTTTTCCAAGTGTCATTTGCCATTGCCAAAGATGCTATCGTTTCTCCAATATATGCATTTTGCCTCTCTATCAAAACTCAAGTTTTGATACAGCCTCTACGTTTTGTTTAATAATCATTTATTTAAATAACTAATATCTATTTCAACCAATCTTAATATTTCACCCCTTAAGGATAGCTTTCACACAAAAATGTTAAAAACATTCTTTCCAAAGTTTCCTTTAAAGATAATTTCATCTTATAAGCTGTTTCTTCCCTAGTTCAACAAACCAATTGCACCCTAATCATGGACTATTTTAAATGTAGAGAGGAGTCGCCAATCTCATCTTAGATTGAATGCATTCAGGAAAACCTTCTGTTATAAACAGAAAATATGTTTATCTATATATAATTAGTTTCTATATCTGTGAAATCGCTTTTATCACAAACAGAAAACAAATTCCAAATGAATTATCACCACAATACTCAACGAAATATTTAATTGAACAATTTTCAAATGTACAATACATTTTTATGTATTTAGTCATATGTCACTTTATTGAATAAACATTACTGTAAAATAAGAAATTTGTTAATAGGGGTTAAAGAGGAAGGCCAGTAAAATCAATCACATTCAGGGAAAAGTAATGAATTTAATGTTAGATGTAAGAGGGCTTTTATGTTTGTCAATATAAGACACTTATAATATTGTTAATGTCTAAATAATTGGCCAAACATTAAAGGATGTTTGTGTTGATCTCCAGGAGCCATATTGGTTTGCTCAGTATATGTTGCAGTATGTTTTTTATATGGAAAAGATCTTGTGTGAAAACTGAAGATTTTAATTTCACAGCCATCATCAAGCAGAGAGCTGCAACCATTGCTGACCAAAAATTAGCAGTGTCTTGAAACACAGTTGCAATGGATCTCTAGGCAAAGCTTGGCCTCAGGTAAGTTGAATATCAGGATAAGAATGTTCTGGAAAGAAGAAACAAGTGTTCTATTGAAAATATGTTCTTTAACTTTCTATTCAAAAAACTAGTGGGGGATATAATGTTAATTGAGTAACACTACACCTTGCTCTCTTATTCTGGAACTGTTGATATAATATTAAGAAAGAACAGGGTCCTTTTAGACCAGCAGTTCTAAACATGTGAGTCATAACCACTTTTTCGGGGGAGTGTCAAATGATCCTTTCACAGGGGTTACCTTAAGACCATTGCAAACACAGACATTTATATTATGGCTCGATAATGGTAGCAAAAGTACAGTTATAATGAAGCAATAAAATAATTTTATGGTTGGGGGTCACCACAACACTAAGAACTGAATTAAAAAGTCATAGCATTGAGAACCTAAGATTATGACTTTCTTTATTTTTGTACTTTTTTTACACTGATGTTGAGTGCATGTATGTATATTGATGTGTGTGTTATATGTGTGAATATGTGTGGCTATGTATGCCACAGCACACATGTAGAGGTCAGAGAAAAACTTTCAAAAATAGATAGATAGATAGATAGATAGATAGATAGATAGATAGATAGATTATTTGTCAATAGTCAACAGAAATGAAATGTAATAAACTATATAACCATGCCCACATGCCAGTTAGTTATGATACCATGAAGTTGGATCAGAAATATAGCTTCTACAAACTTAGAAGTAAAATTGTCATTGATGTCTGTATCAGCATACTGGAAGAATGGTCATGGAGGGCTTTCTACAGTGGGAACAAGGAAGGAGACAACAAGTCTCTAAATCTAAATGGAACCTTTGCCCCAGTATATTCATTTTACAATCTTGAATATAGTATCTTCATTGTTTGCCTCTTCTTCCAGGGATGTAAAACATTTTAAATAATTTATGAAACCATAGAGCAGCCAGATTTATTTTGCTGCTTGAGCTAAATCAAAGCGTTATTGTTTTTATTTGCCTTATCCATACCACCATAGCCAGCTCATCAATAACAAAAGTGACTATAGTTATTTCTTCCTGGGCATTTATAATATGTCTATTTAGTTATACTTTCCACATTACTGTTTTTCTAAAATCAATATTTTAGACTTTGTTACATTGATAACTAAATTTGAAATACTCTTACAATCCTTAAATATGTAAATAAGTATTTACTGTCTTTGACTCCAAGAAAAAAGTAAATACATTAGTAATGTCTTGAGTTCATGTGTTTATTTTGGAGTTTTCTATACAGCATGTTCCTTTAGATTTGTACTTGAACATGTATTTGAAACTCTTGTGCTTGCTGGCATCATTCTTAGAAAAAGGAAAAATAATAAAATCAGAGGAATTGGTCCATTCTGATGATTTATGAAATGCAATTTTCAGGATCCTGCCCTAGAATGTGCACTCAGCTTCCAGCCTTCCATGAGTATTTGAAAAGATACCATAAGAATAAAAGGTGAACACTGGTCTTATTTGTCAGTGTGCACTATGGCTCTGTCATTCTCCACATTAACTGAATTTTGTGACTGAGTGACCCTGTTAATATAGCTCTGTGTTTTCTGTCATACCATCAGTAACAATCTTCTAAATAGGAAAAGCTGGCATTAAAAACCCATGGTTGATTTCACTCCATTTTCTTCTCCTTCACAACAGTAAACAACTGCTATTACATTGTGATTCAACTTCTACCACTGAAAATAAGAAACAATCTGAGTGTTGAATTTTTTTCCCTTTTGAAGGAGTTGGTTAAAATCAATGTAGATACCCAGATTATTTTTTTTAAAAAATTATTCACTTGACATCCCAATATCAGTTCCCTATCTCCTCTGAGTATTCCCTTACAGAACCTCCCTTATTCTTTCTTCCCCTTCTCTCCTGAGAAGAAAGCCCCCTTTAGTTATCACCCCAACCAGCACATTAGATTGCTGCAGGACTAGGCACATCTTCTCCCACTGATGCCCAACCAGACAGTCCTTTTAGAAAAACATAAAGAAATAGGCAAGAAATTCAGGAAGAGCCCACTGTCCCTGTTTGTGGGAACCAAGCTGCTCATCTGTTACTTATGTGCAGGGGGCCCAGATCCAGTTCATGCTTGCTGCTTGGTTGGACATCCAGATCTTTAACAACTTGTGGTTGTTTGAGTGTGTGTGTATGTGTGTGTGTGTGTGTGTGTGTGTGTGTGTGTGTGTGTGTGTGTGTGTGAGAGAGAGAGAGAGAGAGAGAGAGAAGAGCAAAAAATTAGTCTTACTAAATGTCACTTCATATTTCATTTTCTAGTCAAAACTTTGAGACAAAATCCTGTATGTCAGGTTCTTCTAATCCCATGGAGTGATGTGTGTCCATTCCTGTTCCAGGATTTAGTGTCAGATAGCATCTTTGATAAAAAAATGTTCTAATGAGGGAAGAACAAAATTTGGCCTTTCTCATGACTGAGAACTCTTTCCCGGTGGTTAGCTGTCTCCATGAGGAATGTTTCTTGAAAGCTTTGCTGTTCGCTCACTATCACCGCTGGCTAGCCCTTATCACATGACACCTGTGCTCTCCTGAATCACTTTCTACATATGTATTTTTCAATTTCACTGAACTCTTCAAAGTTGAAAAGAGCATTAAGTTTTAAACTCATCCGTAAGTTTTAAACTCGTCATCCATAAGACTGCAGGAGTAGACTCCTGCTACAGCTGACTGTATCATGTGGAGCAGAAGCAAAAGCTTATTTGAGAACTCATATTAGCAACACCATTCATGACAGTTCTGTATTAACATACCAGAGTCTATTACTGGGCAAACACTTTAATCCCTAATAGAGACACTGATGAATACATATTAGTAAAATGAGGGAGTAAATTTTATACACATCGAGAAAGCTACCTTCTCTGTGGACTCGTACATTAAAACATCCTCACACTGTCAGTGTAGCTCCTGAGAGAACACTGTGAGTTTCTTCTTCCGTGTACTCGAGACAAAGGCCTGCTTCTGCAGTTTTCTGTTGAAGTAGTCCAGAAGCTCTGACTACCATCTACTATATATCCACTTCCACATCATTTCTATCATCTACTGCTGATACCCAGTAAGCTCAGATGGAACATGGATATTTGCTGAGAGCAAGAGCAATGCTGTGGGAGCAAATATGGGGGGTAAAATAATTCCTACCCTTTTGATGTATTCAGCACAAATGAATGATTACTATCAAAGAGAAGAAACAATCAGGGGAAAAAGATTAATAGACCAAGATAACAGCTTACATAGTAATGATTTTAAAGAGTTAAAAAATACCAACATAAATTATTGACATACACCCTTAGTCATGGCTCTTTTAAACATCATCAAACTTCAAATTCCAAACACTAATTGTCTGTCCATTTCCTCAACACTCCCACAGTCAATCCAAGTCTCCAGGTATTTTTGTTCCCTAGTCCCTACACCATTCCTCCCACTATTACTTTAAAGAACATTATGTATCAGAACATTGGGTCCCTTGAATGGAAGTTCACTTAATGAAGTAAATGTTTGCAAACAATTAGCAATACGTGACATAATAAATTAGAAGGCAGAGAAACCTGACAACGTTGTAACACATAATTTTATTGGAAGATGAGTATCCTGAGAAATTAACTCATTCTATTTTAATTTTAGGAAAATGAAGAAAGAACATTTTTTTATAAAAAGACTTTATGACCTCTAGATGCTAATTTTCTAAGCTTATATGCTTTCTTAACATCATTGACACTTGTTTTATATATACCTGCCAGGGTCCAGCCTCGACACAGGATTGGAATTCTCAACTGGAAGCAGGGATATCTGGAAGGCACATAATAAATATACACAGACTACTCTTTGGGTACAAACTGACAGGCAGTTTCAACGCTTAAAGCACACACTGCATTCTCTTGTGCACTTCCTTTCTTTATTGCGGTTTTCTTTTCTCCAACTCTCACACTCATGCACACCTCTATTCAGTACCCTTTCATTCCCACACACACCCTTCATACAAACCTCACACATATCTCACACACATCACATGTACTCTCCTTTCACTCACACACACAATCTTCATACACACCTCACATTTTCTCTTCACTCACTCTTCACATGTTCTTCTCATGCTCTCTTCACATGTTCTCTCACTCATTCTTCACATGTTCTCTTATGCTCTCCAGCCTTTCTCTTGCCCAAGTCTTTTATTAATAATCCAAAAGCAGGTAGAAAAAAGACATTGTATAATCATTGCCAAATTGAATTCAAAAGAATAACCACATCCCACAAAGAACTAAGAATTACTATTGTTCCCCAAAGTTACAAGCTTCCCCTATTCCCAGGCCTGTGGTCAAAATAATAATAATTGTAAACTTATCATTATTTAAACTTTAACTTTTAACTTATTATACTTCAGAGCTCAAAGCTCTGAGGTCAGCTACTTGCATTTTCCTGTGAAGCTCTAATGATAAGTGACATAGGCAAAGCTGCCAGGCAGTGGCCAGAAAGAATCAAGTTAACCCTTAACTCAGTGCTTCCGCTAGCTTTCTGTTCCTTGCACACAGTTGTAAGAGTCCCAGTATTTTGACTTAGTTTTACTAGTATACAATTTTATATATATTTTATACTTCCTTATCCAGGAACCACTCTAAAATGTTGTGTAAAACTTATTTCCTAACTTCAATAACATTTTTCTTTCTTAGGGTCCCAATGTTGACTCTAATTCATTTTCTAATAATTTCTTTAAAGTTTCTTTGCAAGTCAAGCATTAATCTGAAACTACTATTATGCAGTTATTGCATTGTTTCCAAGATAAGAACACACAACATGCACCTGGGCCATTGGGGCTGGGCTGTGCTGTGCCCCTATGCCTCAATCTCCAATTGTTTAAGAATCATAACATCAAGGAACATCTAGTTTCACAGAATTCACCAGAGCAGGAGAAAGAAGTAGGAAACTCAGAAATAATAGAATAATTATGTACACCAAGGCCAACTGAAAGGCAGTCACGCACAAATAAAATCTATACAGCCATTGTCGAGGGCTAAGGTTAGGAGAAATGGGAACGACCAGTTTTTACAAAGAGCTGCTGTGGGCTACTGAGATGTCTCCGTCTTGGCCTACTGCAGGCAGCCTCTTATCTCAAATGGCGAGTACCCTGGAGGGATGTGTCTCCTGCTTCTCAGGGACTCAGATGCCACCCCACTTTACAAGGAGCTGCCGCGGACTTCTCAGATGTCTCCATTCCAGCCTACTGCTGTCCCCAGCATATACCTGGAAAAAGAAATTAATATAAAAATAAAAGGTCATGTAAGGGGATGAAGAGCTGAAACTAAGGGCCATTTGAGGGGTAATATAAAAACCTAAAACAATAAAAGATTTTAAATATAAGTCATATATATCTGTGTGTGTGCTTCTGTATGTGTGTGTGTGTGTGTGTGTGTGTGTGTGTGTGTGTGTGTATTTATAAGAAAAACTCTAAATTGAAATCCCAAATAATAATACTTGGGGAATGGCAAAGCCCCAGGTAGACTTCTTTCACCACCAAATGAAACCTCCAGTGCTGGGAATTTTGGCCAAGCAGGACCCACAGAAACTCCAAATCAATCTAGGCTATTGCCAAGGTTGGTTGCTTTTCAAACACCGATTGCAAGGACCTATTGCTGAAGACAACACCTGTAAGGCTCACTGAACTCAGAGACGTAGAGCTAGGGCCTCCCTAGAGCCTTCACCCCTACACACTCATCCATGGTACTGAAATGCACTTCGCACGCTATACCAGAGGAGAAAGGTAAACACTAACGTATCTGTAAACTGTGTGATCTTCAATCGTGACCCATCTGAAAGTTACACTGGTGCAATAGTGCAACAAAAGTTGTGGAATAACCAACCACTGCCTGATTGGAATTAAGGCTCACTCCATGAGATGGAATCCATTTCAAACACGTTGATGGGGCAAAACTAAATCTACTGTTGTGTTAAAGGAACACAGCTATAAAATAACTACTATGCCATTTGTCTGGAGTCATAGAACAATATCTTGCTCAACCTTTATCAGATTCCTCCTCCAATACATTGGCTTAATACAGAGACATAAAACTGGACAATTCCCAGAGAGTAAGAGACCTTGAAACACTCAAATATAAATGGGAGGTGGACATCAAATCCTTCCACCAGTGCTCAGAAAACTCTGGACAAGAGGAGGCAGAAAGATCGTAAGAGCCAGAGGCAAGGGAGGTCACCAAGGTAATAAGTCCTTATGGACACAACAGGACTGACAGACATCTGAGTTCACAGAGACCATCCACAGACCCTATAAAGGATTATGCTAGATGGGGTTGCAGTGATAAGAGAAGAAATAGACACAGGCCACATCTCTAACCCACAAGTGATATCTGATGAACTATTACTCACAAAGATAAAATTAGTTTTTCCAAGAAAACCTCACTGGGATACAAACCGCACTTCAGGGTAGATCTGAGGCCCAGTAGCAGAGAGTCATCACAAAACAAATAGGATGGTATTTTTGGAGGATTTTTGTCTCTCAGTCCTTTTTCTAAGAATTTTTCCCAGGAAAATCTTTTGCTTATATATTTTGGTTTCCAATTTTGTTTTGATGGGTTTTTTGTGTGTTTCTGAAATATCTGTGCTTCCTATGTCCATTTATGTTTCTTGGTTTGTGCTATTGTGGTTTGCTTTTTATTTTATATTATTATATTATATTATTATTATTATTATTATTATTATTAACCTCTAGTTTCTAATGAGAAAGAGAAAGTACAAATTTGTGTGGGTAAGGTGTTGAGGAGGATTGGGAGTGAATTGGGGAGAGGAAACCATTATCACAATATATTGCATAAAAATTATAAATCTATTTTCAATAAAAAATAAAACCAAATACTCTCTAAAGTGGAAACTTAAGGGTTCTTTGGAAGACAGTTGTGTTGGATGATGTTTTGGTAGGCCAAACACGTGAAGGAATATTTTGTTAAAGTGGACACAGTGTGAAAGGCTAAGGCAGACTCATGAAGAAATAGGACACAGGGGAGAGAATGTTCATCTAAAGCAAGCATTGAGAGAACATGTGAGAAAGGGGTTTTTTTTTGCTAATAACATGCATATATTGGTCTGCCTTACATTGCAAAGTTGAGCTCTATGTGTTGGGACTCAATAGAAAGAAATGAACTGAAAACTTCTGGTGGCGTGCCTCAGTTTCTTGTCACTTCTCTGGCCTTGAGATTATTGGTAGAGTAATGTCAGATGAGACAGATACACATGTCCATGGAAGACATGTGATGTTTGAAAGTAGTACAAGTAGGACTCAGTGAACAGCGACGGCTTGCTTATAGAGCTAGCTGAGCACCATTTGTCCGTCTTCAGTCTTCACTGACCTTCACTTCACTGAGAGTCACAGCCTAAAACTTTTCCTGGCTTTCCTGTTGACCTTGGTCCCTCCTGTTGATTTGTGCTAAGGTCTCTGCCTGGTTGTCTCTGCTAGATGTGCCACTGCTGCTATTTACTATCTGGATTCTACCAACCTGGACTGCTGGTAGATCTGTGAAGTGTTTGAGAGTGACCAAGCTGCCACTTGTAACATGTGAACTGAAGTGCCAATTTCCAGACAACACAGATAGGAGTTGCTCCAAAGAACCTTTCTAAGCAGGTCCACTTCCTCCCAAATCCTTTTTCCTTACTGCCTGTGGTGAGTGGTGGGCTAAAAGAGAGGTTAAAGCATTTAAGAGTCTTCAGTAAAAATAGACAATGACAAAATTAAAAGTTCCAACTTTCACTCAGAATATTACAAAAGAAATTACAAGCCCTCAGTGGCTTACTAATTTCAATTAAGAAGCTGAAATCATGGAAGGGCAGATCTGTCCTTTAACTATTGTTCTATAAAGAAACAAAACATTGCAGTGGCATTTTGAAAGATGTTATTTGTTTAGGTTTTTGGCTTGGGCAGATCTGAGAAGCTTGTTTCCTTTCGTAATTGTCAAAAGTCTAGAATTTCTGACATTGTGAAACAGAACTCACGTGACCTACAAGTATGAGCATGTGGTTTTCATCTTAAACCTTTGTGCCAACTGTCACTCAGGCCAGGAATGAGTTGCAAATTATGTTGTCTAAAAGTCAGGTACCTGTGTGTCTGTCTGCCTGACCTCTCCATTTCCATTTGTTTGAAAAAAAAATCAAAAAGCTTAAGTAAAGCAAACACACACACACACACACACACACAGGCACACACATGCACACATACTCACATGCACACATACATTCACACATGTACACATACTCTCACACAGCTTTCAGTGATAAAATATTTCTAGATAGCTTGTGGAATCTCATTAGGACTCAGCTATTTAATTCACAGTTCTGGACAAAGATTTGGAATTTAAATTTCAGAATTTCCTTGTTTTTGTTTGCTTGATGTGCATTTAGGCAGTTGCAGTGTTTATTGTGCGGGTGTACCAAAGGAGTAATCTACATGTGGGATGGGACTGGGAAGTAATTGATTAACTGCTAGACTTAAGTAGACATTATATCTACACAGATGGAAAACTCCAGGAAAACCCAAAGGATGAATGTGAAAGGTGTGTTATCTGATAGTGAAAGACTGAAACTATTGAGGCAGCTAATATTTATTTTTGTCATTAAAATACTCTCTTACTGTATAGTTTGAATAGTTCCTTGTTTCCCAGAGGCTGTAAAGCAGGATTTTAGAGGACATGCCATTCTATTAAACTAGGCGACAAACTTCTCTGCGAGTCCTTTTCCCATACTTTCTACATAGAATTCTCCTAGTCTTTAGGAGATGGTATCACTCACCAGTGCTTTATCTCTAAGGAAAGACACCCAACAACCAAGTCTAATAACTAGTAACAATATTGAGAATAATATCTCTTATTCACTGAGCATCCCCTAGGAGCCAGGAAACATGCTGAGTGCCTCTCAATTATTAATTCTCATTCTCAAAATAGCCTACAGAGTAACCATAGTGATGCTAATTTTATAGTTTAGGAAACCAAAGCTCAAGGGAAGTGAGACACATTGCTTAAGATCACAAACTATAAATGACAGAACTGAGAATCAAAACCAGATGTAGTCAACTGAAATCCTGTGTTTGTACATTCTGCCGCATTGCCTCTGCCCCAGCCCTATGACTCCAGCACACAAAAGCAATGCTGTTATGGAAAACATTATACATGCAAATGTTAATTTATTTATAGATAAAACTTAGCATGAGGGATGAGAACATATATATATATATGATGAAACAAATGGAATATATTTTAGGTAATATAAAATTATAGCATTCATATGAATCAATAACCATTTCTAAAATGTACGAAAAATATATGCTTTTGAAAATTCTAAGATGAATCTGGAACCCAATTAACTTAAATATAATGATGGCTAGAAGGGAGAATTGTTCTTTCATATTTAAATACAAATTTCTTAATAAGTATGGTGGTATATTTTCTTTAGAGAGAGATACAAATGATGTTCATCCATAATAAGGAATAAATGACTACCAATGAAATGATTCCAGAAAAGTTCGTGGCTTTCCTAGCATTATTTAAGGGAGCACAGGTGATTCAAGGGCAGCTGGAGTGCAGAAAACCTCTCGGTACACTGAACTCAAGAGAGTCCTGTACAACTCTCAGGCAGATCCTGAGTCTCCTTCCCAGCAATGGCTACCCACATTCCCTGAGGTCTCTGAGCTTATGAGTTGTATGAACTTTTCTTGTCCCTTCAGAAAAGAATGTTTCCATGTGAAGAAAACGTTGACACAGAAAAGGTCTTGCTCTCATTGAAACTATTTAAGACATTGATGCAGAGATTTTTTTTTAAGTAGAAGAGGACATTCCTTAGCCCCTTTATGCTTGTATGAAGAAACTCAGGTACTGAAAACTCAAAAATATCCCATTAAGCCGAGACAGGAACTCTAACTCTTACACACCAGTAAAGATTAAAGATGCAGTTTCTCATAGGAACATGCAAAGCAATTGTAGAAAAGTGAAAAACTGAGGCAAGGTAAAGAAATGAAGAAAAATGAATGTTCTGAGAGTAGGAGACATTTCCAAGAGAAATAAAGGCCACCAGATGCCCCTGCCTTGGGGTTTTATAGGGTCATGCCAAAATTGGACAAAGGCTAAGCCAATGAGATAAGTTAGCTCTCTGGGATATCATGGACCAAGCCAATGGAAGATTTATACAACATGCCGAAATCATGCTCTCTTCATTTACTATCTACATAGGAAGGACTGAATAAAGACACTCTCAGTCCCTGTTTGTTTCCTACTGTGCTTTGTCAGCTGTTGACAGTGGCTTGTGACAGTCATGGCTGGTATTGCTACATCTGGCCTTGCTAGTGTCACAATAGCGGTTAATTCTTCTGATCTGTCTTTGTCCTTCCAGATTCAAAGAAGTAGATACATTTGTTCTTAGTTAACTCGTTGTCTATCGGATAATCTGGGGTCTGTCATGTTTGTCAGAACTCATCATTACTTATAATGTAGTCTATTAT
Source organism: Rattus rattus (assembly GCF_011064425.1). Taxonomy (NCBI): domain Eukaryota; kingdom Metazoa; phylum Chordata; class Mammalia; order Rodentia; family Muridae; genus Rattus; species Rattus rattus. The sequence continues at coordinate 3,375,955 of NC_046160.1, forward strand.
TACTGTCTGTATAGAGAGCAAGAAAATGTGTGTGTGTGTGTGTGTGTGTGTGTGTGTGTGTGTGTGTGTGTGTGTACACATTTATATACCATAGTGCCTAACATGTGTTTCTCAAGGATGTATTGAGACAAGTCTGCCACTGCTGGCCTTACCTCTTAGAGCTTCTCTCTATCATGTCTACTTGACTGTTTGCTACAAAACAAGGATTTCTGTTTCTCATCTACAGTGGTCCTGGCCTGGTCACTGTTTAACTCCAACCACTCCTCTGACCCCACAGTTTGTTCTCGGTAACATGTGCACTACTTGAGGTTTCACTGTGAGTGTATGTGGCCATCTCCTGCCTCGATGTCTCTGGCAATGAGAATAAATAAAGGGACACCCTGCTCTCAAAATGCTGTGCTTATGTAAACCTGGTGAAGTCCTTGTGACTCACTTGCTTTCTGCCCAGATTTCTACTCTGCTTCACTCGGTCCTACATATTCTCTCCCTAAATCTTTACCCAGTCTCTTCTTCCCATGATTTCTTACCTTGACTTGAGCATATATGTGACTTTAAGGTCACTTGAATTGCTATTTTGTCAGTTTCTCTCATTCACATTATCTTCTAAAGTATAATTTATCATTTTATAAACCTCAACAGATGCACTAATGGTGTAGTTCCTGGAAGCCCCTAATGTTCTTCTTCCCAGAATAGCAGTCGGATGTCTTTGCCTCTCCTAAGTAAAAAAAGGAAGGAAGAAAGAAAGAAAGAAAGAAAGAAAGAAAGAAAAGAAAAGAAAACAGAGCGCTACATCTAGAGTTCATCAAGAAGATTCAACAATTTCCCCAAGAAAATATTCACTGATGTTAGAAACTCTTATTAATTGGACCAAGTACAATTTTGATTTAACACACTGAAGGGCTTTGTGAATAATTTGGCTTCATGGATACAGTCTTTGCCGAAGGCTGTGATATATTACATGATGTCTTAAGAGCCATTTTCTATTTCAAGAATCACTCAATGTTCTACTCCCTTAAACAAAACAGGACAAAAAGTGTTCATTACCTCCCCTGCAACAAAAGTGCAGTTAACAATGCTTCCAGGGCTACAGTGTGTAACTAAGTAACATGACTATAAAGCAGAGAGAATATTCTCAGAAGATTCCACTTTTTTTTTGTGGGTACCTTTGGGGATCAACAGGACATTATCTGAAGACTTATGAACATAAACACCTTCTAGAGTAGTATAGCTCTAAAATGTTATTTCTTTTCATTTTCTTATCTTTGAGTAGAACAAAACCAAAAAACTTTAGCTCTATATATCAGAATAGGCTTGGGAACTTGTGGTGTGTCCAATCCATCCAAGATTCACTAAAGTGTTGTTTTTACATACCAAACACTAAATAAATACTCATAGATGTCTGAGTAAGCAACTGTTTCCCACTATGCCATGCAGGCACATATGGGGCCTAAGATTAAAATAAAGAGGCAGAAGACTTTCCTGCATGCCAGAGACGCTGACAAATTCACGGTGCTTCTTGCAAAAACTATCATGATTCCTGCTTTTCTTTGTAATAACCAAGAGTGCTCAGAGCTATCGGCCACACTAGAAATCTCTCCTCAGGAATCAACAAGATCATAGAATTGAAGTTCTCATGATTTAGGACTAATTCTGTTCCTTTAGCCACTTGGATAATAAAGAAAGTTTATTTATTAAAATATCTGAAGCGAAAGCACTGTTTCAGCAGTTAAGTATACTTGTGACATAGTCATGAGGGCTAAGCATTTGACTCTCAACACCCACATGACGAGTTGGGCATCCGACACATTCCTGTACACCTCGGTGGAGGAGGTGGAGACACACAAGATCCCCAGACCTTCTTGGCTTGGAGTATAGCTACGATGGCAAGAGACTTAGACTTAGGGAGGTGCCCTGCCTCACAGGGATAAGCAAAGAAAGAAAAATAGAGGATGCCAGCCAAAAACCTTTTCTGACATCTATCCATAGTATAAGCAAGTGAACCTGCACACACACATATATAAACATGCACACACACACACACACGCACGCACACACACACTCACACACTCACACACACACACACATACACACACGCACGCACGCACGCATGCACACACACACACCCTGCTTGCTTGCTTATGTATTGTTTTAGTAAATATCTACATGGAAGATTGGTAAATCTTTAAGAATTTGCAGAGCATAAAGTCATATTCTCTGATTTGTGGAGCAAAGTGACTACAGGGTTGAGAAAAATCTTTCTTAGTATGAATTAGCTTTTCTGCTTTCTCTCTAAAAGAAACAAACCAACCTCTGTCTTCATAGCTGTTTCAAGACAAAGTTCTTGACAAAGCCAACTGAAAGAGAAGAGCTTTATTCTGATTTGAAGTTTCAGAGGTGTCCATTGTGCAGTGGCTCCCATCCTTTTAGACCATTATAGGGGGAAGCTGTTCGTGGTACAGTAACCTGGGATTAATGAAGAGACGAAGGTCAAGGAGATCTACTCTCACACACATCTCCTTGGGTACTATTTTCTCCACCTAGGCCCTGTCTTCCACTCTTGACACCTTCTAATCTATCAGTAAATACTGAATTTACTGGTAGACTAAACCTTCAATTAACCACGGTCCTTATGATCTCTGTTTTGGGCAATTCCCTCAGACACACAGTACATAGTTTACTAATCCCAAATTGACAAGGTTAAACATACCAGCCTGGAAACTAACTGCTTCTATAAAATCCAGGAAAAGCATGTGCCAAAACATATAAAAACGACTAGTAAATCTTAAATGTGCAGAGGTAGAAGAAGTTATGTGAGGTCACATAACTTATTATCTGTGCTTAGGTGATCTTGTTCTGGACACATTCTAAACCACTTGCATGGTGGAGACTCCGTCATCTCCATTGTCAGTCAGCCCTAGTGATGCCTTTTGTAATCTGAGACAAGTACTATTCTATATTTCATTTCTGCAAGCAGAATTTATCTAGATCTTTATAAAACACTTTAGTTAAACATATGCTGTGCTCATGGCTGCTGTCAAGGAGAAAACAAAAACATTTAAGCTCCAGCCCTCACCTCAGGAAGATTACAATTTAGTAAGAATGTTAGGCTGGAACCCTTGCTTACCCCATACAAGCTGGGAAAGCCTCCCTGCCTGTCTTTCTTCCTCCTCCCCTGATTCTGACAGCTACTGGAATCTCTGCCTGAATGCTCAGCTTCTGACCGTGCTTGGACACACAACTTACGGTTGTCATGTCAGGCGCCACCCTTCCCCACAGTCTGTAAAACTCCCTTCCCTAACCTGGATGTGCAATTTCCTCAGGTCCATACTTGGACACACAACTTATGGTTGACATGTCAGGCGCCAACCTTCCCCACAGTCTATAAAACTCCCTTCCCTAGCCTGGATGTGCAATTTCCTCAGGTCCGTACTTGGACACACAACTTATGGTTGACATGTCAGGCGCCACCCTTCCCCACAGTCTATAAAACTCCCTTCCCTAGCCTGGATGTGCAATTTCCTCAGGTCCATTCTTTGGGACTGATGAACCCACCAGGCAGCAGTGCCTAATAATCCTGCCTTTACCTATTTTGAAACTGATCTAATCTGGCTTGTACCTGTGTCACAGAGAGAGAAAACCTATCAGAATATAATCTTTATAGCTGCACTTTGCCATTTTCAGATTGACTGTTCATCTCTTCCATTACTGTATTAAAGACTTTTTCCAGAGCAATTGGGAATTCTAGAGAGACACAGGTTTTGTGCTGCTGCTTAGAAGATGTGAGAGTTGAGATTAGGAGGGGAGTGTTTTGCTCACAATTCAACCTCTTGCTTACCCACGTAGAGTTTGAAATCCACTATTATTTGCTTGTGCACTCCTACTTTGTCAGTAGCTCAATGGGAAGGCAAAGGACACTAGAGTTTGGGAATTTGGTGATTTAAGGTTTTATGGAATTTCTTTCTGAATATCAAGGATTGATTAAATTTAATTTATTCATTCTTTTTCTAATATGAAGCTCATTCAATGACTTCTCACTTCATTCAAACATGGAGTTTAGTTAGTTTAGCTAGATAACAGATGGAGAGAGAAAGAGAAAGAGAGAGGTAGATAGATGATAGGTAGATAGATTGATAGATGATAGATAGATAGATAGATAGATAGATAGATAGATAGATAGATAGATAGATAGAGATAGGTAGATATAAATTTTTGATATACATGTGAAGACACATCTCTCATATCTGTATTTTTTTGAGCTTGGAACTATTTTCTTTACAGAAAAGTGAACATAATTAATATGTACAACTTGCTGAGTGTAGATATTAATATCCACCCAAGAATCCAAATCCAAGCTTACCCAATCTAGACAAAAAGTAAAACAACCAAACAACCACTACTTTGTCCATTTTCTGAGATAAAAACATTTAAAACATATATTTATTACCATTTTTTCTATTTATGTTCTGACAGTTTTATACATGCATATATAATATTCTGATCATGCACATCCCCCATCATATCCCTTACCTCTCTCAACTAACACTAAATTCCTCCTTCTTACCAACCAGTTTCCCCTTTCTTTCCAGGTCTGTTGTATTTGTGTTACCCACTCAATTTACTTAGGGTTATTTTCATGAGTATGTATTTGTGACCATTTAGTTGAGCACAAACAATTAACCAGCTGCTATTTCATTGAAGAAAACACTTCTCTCTGTATCTGGTAGCCATTACCTGCCCCTGGGGCTTCAGGGAGGAGTGGGGCCTCTCAAGCCCATCCTCGATTCACTGGAGAATGCTTAAACACCTTATCTTATGCAGCTCTTGCTCAGGTAACCACTGGTATGGTGAGTTCATCATTGCAATAGCTGTGTCATGTCTAAGAATAGCCTCTTTCAGCATGTTTCCTCACCCACTGGCTCTGAAGTTCTTCTTGCTCTTTTTCTGAAATGTATCTTAAGCTTCAGAAGGTTTGATATAAATGTCCTGTGTCGGGCTGACCACTTGACAGTCGGTTTTTTTTTTTCTCATACTTTGACCAACTATGGAATTCTGCCTCTGCCCAATACAAATAGAAGCTTTTCTGACCAAGGCTGAGAGCAGAAGTAATGTGTGGATAGAAATTTAAGTATTTAGAATACAGTGTGACAGCTTATCCATTTTAGCAAAATGACTATAATAAAGTCTTAGTTTTTGATTATGTGTTACTATAGTAATTATGCTATGCAGTGGGTCTCCAGGACTCATTCTTTGCAACTGAACTTGTTTCTTTTGATTAATACATATTCGTTCACCCCTCCCCACATTTCTGTTATACAATATCCTCTCCAAACTCCTGTCTATTATTTAATGGGAAAAGGGAACAGAGACAAAAATAAGAACATTTGCAAGCTTTGATTATGTATGTGTCCAGGAATATTTGGTTGAAATAATTATTAACTGCTGTCAAATATCCAGCAAAGAAGCAGAGAAACCTGTTGATCAGGCACAGCAGAATTTATCACAGATGTTTCAAACAAGGAGAACATCACATTGACCAAGTCTTTGTAGGGCCACAAAAAAAGACAGGGAAGGGTACGTATAGAGTTTGGGAAAGGATATTTAAATGGCTTAAGATATGTCTGTCAACATAGGATTTACATGGGAGATTGTTGGGATTAGGACAAAAACTTATTACCCAGTTACTTCAGAAAGGTAGATGGACAGACCTAACGCCCTGGTGAGAAAGCAGTCATCCGATGCTCACATTGTCTGCACAATGCAGATGGCACTGTCTGAGGAAAGAACGCTCTGTGCAGATGCCCCAACAAGATATCTGCTTTCTATAAATCATCAACAATTTAGTGACACAAACAATGAAACTATTTATTATTATACAGTTTTATCTCTAAAGTTGAGTCCTATAAAGTTAAACATGTCATGTCAAAAACTTACTGTGTAAAAGACAAAACACATGAACAAGTATTTCTTGTTGTAGAAATGTGAGCATGTGGACATGAAAACGTCAGGGTCAAAAATGTCTGAACATGTGTGAATATAAAGTGAACGTTAATAATTCATGCTTATTTATGTATTTCAGCAGGCATTTTTCAGGACATAATACACAAGAAAATGAATAGGGGTTAGGTAGAGGAGGAGAAAAATAAACAATGAAATCCATTCTACACATACTGATCTTGAGGTACTTAGGGGAAACCAAGTATAGGTGATAAGCTCTTAGTTTGTGATAGGGGTCAGTGTTAAGGGAAGGGATTTGCAACAAGGCATACATGGAAATACAATTTATTTTAAACAAGTGGTTCATCCTATGGACATACACAATCTTAGCTGTAGAACGTGCTGAATAAGAAGCAAGTAAGATTAAACCCTGGGTAAATTCAGATTTAAAGGGCAGGAAGAGAAGAATCCAGCCAAAGAGATTGCTTAAATCAAGCATCACAAAAACCAAGAGAATAACAACAGGAAGAGTCAAGGGGTAGAGTGCTGAGGAGAATTTTTTTACAAACAGCTACTTGATGACTGAACTGTTAATATTCCCATCATTAATGATTTTAGTAAGGTGAAGACAAAGGTAAAAGACTTTGTCTTCCTGGTCTGTTCCTCAGGTTTCAACTCCTGCTGTTATAATGTTTTCCCTTTCAGTAATTTCAACCACTAACTCCTCTTCGTTTCTACATGTTAACCTAAAATATTTTAATATAGTGGGAATTGTTATTCCTTTATTTCACTGAAATTTCCTTGTATTTGGAGAACCACGTGTTACGACACTAAATGGGAAGTAGGATCTACTCCTCATTTTAGAGGCTAGATATAGACAATGATCTGTCATTGGATCTGTGACTCCCACAGCGCTGAAATCTGCTTTTCAACATGCAAAGGACTGAATACAGAATTATTGCTTCTTGAACATGTATAGAAAAAAATCATGCTGCTTTTCGTCTACCACAGCTAAATTTGAACAGAAAAACTCATATATCCCTGGGACTTTTGTATAATTTTCATGCTAATCTCGGTAGAGTAAAGGAACCAATCTCTTAAGCATATCTACATATAAACATGTAAGAATTGCATTTGTTTATAAATACATATTAAAGATTTGTTTGTTACCTTACTAACTGCTTGCTTTGCTTGATTAGGAAATGTTGACATATTTAGGGGAAAAGCACAATAACACATTAAACATTTTTAAAACCTGTCATGTACAGTTATTTATGACAATTCTATTTATAATTGCTGAAAATTATAATGAAAGCTAACATCCATCAGTAGGGGTGTAGATGAACTGATATGTAGCTATGAAATGCAACCTTGCTCAAAAAAGAGAAAGGCATAAGCTATCAATGCATGTGAAATATGCATTGCTCCAAAATAATGATTTCAAGGGAAAGAAGACAGAGAAATGTTATGCTTTTCTGATTCCATTTTATAACATCCTAGAAAATGCAAACTAATACATAGTGACCAAGAGCAAATTAGTATCCATAGAAATGGGCTACCTTACAGGAAAGCTGGCTTGGGCAGAGGTGCAAGTGAAATATAGCCAGGGGCAGTGAAGAGAGTATGGCTGTAATGGACAGGTTTGATATCAGGATTTGGATGATGGTGTCACTATTATGCGCCAATGTATTATACTGTATTCTATATGTATACAGTTTACATATGCTTTATTTATGTAAGTTGTAACTTGGTAATCTGTTACAAATACATTTGTGTTTTTCTCAGACAGAAAAGATACCAAAAGCTCTAGGGGACTAATCCCTGTAGCCAGATGGCTTTACATTTTTATTCTACACTACTTGGTTCTAAAATTCCTGTACCTGCAACCAGATGCTGTTGCTCTAGGGAAAAACATCTGTACCTAGCTTAAGCACAGGAACATCTCAAAAATCCTTGTAAAAACCTTTCTCAGGAAATTCATAACAAGACACAACAAGGAAATCACATCCCACCTTGATTGACTCATCTGCTCTTTTTTTCTTTTTTCCTTCTTTTCTTTTATTGGATATAACATTCCCCTACACTGGGGCATTGAGACTTCATAGGACCAAGAGTCTCTCCTACCATTGGTGCCTAACAAGGCCATCCTCTGCTCCATATGCAGCTGGAGCCATGGGTCGCTCCATGTGTACTCTTGGCTGGTGGTTTAGATTCATCTGCTCTTAATGCTGAATCATAATGGTGGCTTGGCAATGTGGCAGGTAACTAAGCAGAGTGACTAAGAACGAGACAAACTGCTACAACTTGAAGCTTAGCGCTGCATGTACCAGCTATGTTGGCTTGAAGACAAGGCCCTTAGATTGGTGACAGTGGTATCTTTTGCTGTGATAATGAAATAAATGAAAAAAAAAGATGAAATAAACTATACTTAGCCCCACAATGGTAGAGAGTAAGAATTATATAGGCATTTGTTAAATAAGGAATATATTGTAAAAAAATCTATTCTAATTAAAGAAATGAGAATGGGAGCAACAAAAGGGAAATATATTCAGAAGTGTTGACATGAAAGGAGAAGTCTGTAAAGACAACAGCATGGATGGTTGGAAGTCTCTGCAATGAGTAAGCAGTTGCTTTCCTCAGAATCTCCCAAAGTTTGGTAGGTTATCTAGATTTAACTTCTGGAAAAAAAGAAATGTGGGAGTCTCTAAGAGCAAATATACCAGGCAGGTCATAGGCAATGATAGCATCAGGCCTTACAGAAGAGAACCTGGTAAAAACCGCTCAGTAAACAATGACTAGGGATCCTTTGTCCTCTGCGATGGGATACTAGTCAAGCTCATACAACCTAGATCAGAGAGACACAATGCAATTGTTCTAAAACACAAAGTGGTGGCAACTTAAATGTAAGCCATTTAGGCCCATCTAAGGATAGTGAACAGTTTAGTAAATCTTGTTTCTCACAAATGATAGCCATGAAAGAGAAAAATCCATTGTCCATAGAGAATATCAGAAGTTGGTAAGCTTGCATGCCAACTGGTTGGAAGCTGGTTAGCATTATTTTAGGTATGTTTGGGAAGGTGATCCTGAAGGCAATGGGTATGTGAGTTGTTGGACTGAGTGAGAAGGATTTATCTTAATGTTTGTAGACTTTAGTTTATATAAAACAGAAAGAAGGGTCTCTCTTAGAGCTGAGACATCCTTCCCAGAATATCAGAACTCTGTATTCTCCAAATTTTGGACTCTGGAACTTGAATCAACAGATTTCCAGGTTTGGGGGACTTTCATCCTGGATAGAGATCATTAGCTTGCCTAATTCTGAAATCTTAAGGTTTTGCTGGCTCTGTGGTGATAGTTTCATTTGTCTCTAGCTAGCAGACAGCCTGCTGTGAGACTTGCCAGCCTTCATAATCATGTGAAATAATTGACTTAATAAATTATCTGTTTGTCTACTCATTCATCATTCTATTCTCCCTTTTTACAGGATTTTTTTTCTCTTTCAGAAAACTAGAGCTTCAAACAACTTTCTAGTATCTGTGTCTACCTTAAATAGGAATGGAAATCCAAATATTGTCAGTCATTTGGGAAAAACCTGCATGGTAAAGGAGAGACCAAATCCGACAGCTGAAAAGAAACTAGATAAGATGCAAAAATCAGAACAAAAAATACTTCCAAAATATCACATTCTTTATATAGGAGCAGAACACTTATGAAATAAGAATAATCAGCTGGGAGGGAACAGTGGGCTATTTGAACTTAAAACTTTAATTACTGTCTTAGGCCAGGTACCTGGGTAGATGGCCTGATGGGAAATTCTTGTTCAAGTTGTAGATTGACAGAGGTTTATGTGGGACAGTTATTTGAACACAGATTAAGACATGGAAGAAAACTTCTGGAAGACTCTGGTCTGGAGGCGTCTTTCAATCTAGTTCCACTCAGGAAGGTGTGAGAGTGTACCTTATACCATTGCCTCAACCTCCCTTTAAGGTAAGAGTTCAGCCATTTAACACCAGATAGTCACCCTCTTAGGTCTCACCCCCTTTGGGTGGGCACAGTACTACTTAAGAGGCTGTTTGTGCTTGAACAGAGCAATCCCCCGGAGAAGGGAATGGATGTTATATGCTATATCTAAGCTCACATACCAGCAATGAGTGCATGGCAGCATGGCTGTTCACAAACATATTACCTGCATGCCACCTTCTCATGTATTTTCTCCACTCAATTTTGTCCTCTACTAACAGGCTTAGTAGTCAGATTTTTCTCTTGCCAAGAGGAAAGCACTATAGAAGTAATGATATTTTGAAATACTGTGAGTTATTTTGGCTAATTTAGCTGTGGAAAACTTTAAATAAATAATAGCTAGAATTGCTTGCACTAAACCTCAGAGTCCTGTGATAAATAACTGCCAACTCGCTGGCTGACACCTGGCGTCTGTCTCCTTCTCTTTCTATTTTTATGGCTTGGATTACATAACTGAGGAACTTTCCTGTAAACTTTCTTCTGCTTTCATTGTATTAATAGTTGTTCTATAAAAATGATGAGAGAGGAATTATCAAAGAAATTATACAAGAAAAATATTTCCAGCTGGGAAAGACATAGATAAGTGTACACTGAAAGTGCCCAGAGTGAAATGGGTGTGAACAGGCACAGAGGGGACATCATGAAGTCTTAGAACACCAGGGGAAAGATGGGTTTCTAAGGTTTCAGGTAGAAACCCAGGACTATTTTTGTAAGCCTAGACATAAACTAGAATTCATAGCATCTATAACTCAATATATAATTTTCTGAGAAATCTTACATTCCATAAAGTTAACAGTTAATTATTAAAATTAGTAGTGCCTATAAAGAAAAAGAGCTCTGGGAAAGAATACTTAATGCCTATGAATATTTCACTTTTCCTTTCTTTATTATATAATTTGCTAATTAAAGTACTGAAATCTCAATAACAGTTGTAAGAAAATCAACACAGAAAGTTAGTGTAGGACTATAGACCAGTAAGACATGTAATTAACTGCAGGTCCAGCTAGGAGCAAAAACCCAGAATGAACATTCTGATAGTGTGCCATACCAAGTCATGAAAGAGGTGTGTGGTGTCTCATACAGGTCACAGACTTTGGTGGAAACTGACAATTAAGTCATATTCTTTAGACTGGTGAGAAATTGGTATCAGAAAGCCCTCGAGCCCTTCCTGTGCTTGACCACACACACACACACACACACACACACACACACACACACACACACACACACACTGAGAGACACTTCTGAATAGGGAATTCTAATCTTGCTCTTCTTATTTATCTAAAGCTATTTGTTTTCAGCAAGAAATTTTAAATACCTTATGATATGCTACTATGGGAGAGGACAAAAGGTGCAAAAGGCAGGATTCGGGTTTAGCATTGGTTATTAACTCATTCTATATTTCTTCTCCAGAGAGTTTTTATCATCATGGGTAATTTAGCTCCCTTCTATTCCAAGATGTTTTTTAACTAGTTTGGATTTTGAGACAAGGTCTTATTATATAGCCAAGGCTGGCCCCAATTACGAGAGCCTCCCACATCTACCTCCAGCTGTGGTGGTTACAGGTATGAGCTACCAGGCCTGGCTCACATATTTTCCATACATGTTAGAGGTGGTGGGGGCAGATGGATAGGGTGATAAGAGAGGCATCTTCTGGATCAGTGTAAGAGCTCATACAAGCTTATAGGAGTGCCCGTGCAACAGAGATCACAACATTGCTCTGGAGCCTGAAAACTCTGGTCATATCATTTTTAAATATCTTTGACCTTGGAAACATTCTTGAGTGTGAACTCATCTGTAGGGATTGTGTGATATTAAGATTTCCCTGGAAATCTTCAAGCATAAACTAAAGGATGTTGTTTCTAGGCTAGTTAGAAGTGATCTCTGTCTTAGAAGAAATATAAAGTGAAATGCCATCTCTTCCAACACAGAAATTTTATGCAAACAAACAAATAAAAGCACCCTAGGTCTGAAAGATGAACTTATGAGGCAGCTGGGATGCAGGACCCCAGGGTCTTCTGCACCCATGAGAGTTACTGTTGGTGGACTTGCTCAAAGAAGAATTACCATGGAAACAAATCTCAGGTATTATCTGTCAGGGATTCTTCAGCTCCTTTAAACTGAGGTGAGAAAAACCCTAAATGTGATAGCACCTTCCATTCCTAAGACTGAAAAAAGGAGAAGAAAGTTACCGTAGTAAGTGACTAATCATCTTATCATGTCCAGGGTCACTGGAATGGTCACCTTCTGTTCTTGTCATAACTGCCCTAATACTGTAGATGGTGAACCCTGGAACTGTAATTAGAGCCGAGTCCTTCATACTTAGCATGTCTTTGTCAGATATTTTGTTGTAGCAATGAGACAAATAGTCCCTACATATCTATCTTACTGTTAGAAAACACGGCCCAGTGTTTCTATTAGTGTATACTATTAGTAAAACCAGAGGTGCTCAAAATATTGAATCAATTTCTATTTTTCCTTTGTGACTCTGTCCATTCTCATGTTATATATCATCTTCAATCTCTAGTAGGAAATGTTTTCACTTAGGTTTTTCACAAAAACAGTATGGAAAACAAAGTATAAGTTGTAAAAAGACAGGGAATGGCAGTTCTTCCACATTTGTTACGTTAAAACTACAAACACAAACTACAGCTCTCCCGTGAAACACACTAAGCCAGGAAAAAACCAAGATAATGTCTCCAGCAGATGAGGTGTCTATCATTACCATAGACCATGATATGATTTGATTTTCATGCCTTTTCCTGGGTAAGGAACCTTAGAGAGACTTATATAGGCACACCTAACATTCTACTATGGAGTGTTAATATCCAACATATAAAAAGAACTCAAAAAGTTAGACTTCAGAGGTAAACAAAGAATTCTCAACAAAATCCTTTGTCATCAGGGAAATGCAAATCAAAACAACCCTGAGATTCCACCACACACCAGTCAGAATGGCTAAGATCAAAAACTCAGGTGACAGCAGATGCTGGCAAGGATGTGGAGGAAGAGGAACACTCCTCCATTGTTGGTGGGATTGAAGACTGGTACAACCACTCTGGAAACCAGTCTGGCGGTTCCTCTGAAAATTGGGCATAGTTGAGGACCCAGATATACCACTCCTGGCGATACACCCAAAAGATGCTCCAACATATAACAAGGACATATGCTCCACTATTTCCATAACAGCCTTGCTTATAATAGCCAGAAGCTGGAAAGAAACCAGATGTCCTTCAACAGAGAAATGGATACAGAAGATGTGGTACATTTATGCGATGGAGTACTACTTAGCTATTAAAAACAATGACTTCATGAAATTCTTAGGCAAATGGATGGAACTAGAAAATATCCTGAGTGAGGTAAGCCAATCACAAAAGAGCGTATATGGTATGCACTCACTGAGAAGTGGATATTAGCCCAAACGCTCAGAATAGCCAAGATACAATTCATAGACCACACGAAGGTTAAGAGGAAGACGACCAAAGTGTGGATGCTCCAGTCCTTCGTAGAAGGGGGAAGGAAAATACTCACAGGAGGAAACACAAAGACAAAGTTTGGAGCATAGACTGAGGGAAGGCCATCCAGAGACTGCCCCATCTGGGGATCCATTCCATACATAGCCACCAAACCCAGACAATATTGGGGACGCCAAAAAATACATGTTGACAGGAGCCTGATATACCTATTTCCTGAGAGGCTGTGCCAGCATCTGACAAATACAAAGATGGATGCTCGCAGCCAACCACTGAACTAAGAATGGGGTCCCCAATGGAGTAGTTAGAGAAAGGACTGAAGGAGCTGAAGGGGTTTGCAACCCCATAAGAACAACAACAATTTCAACCCACCAGAGCCCCCAGAGCTCCCACTGACTAAACCTCCATCCCAGGAGTACACAGGGATGGACCTATGTATTGCTCCAGCTGAATATGTAGCAGATGATGGCCTTGCCATGCATCAGTGGTAGGAGGGGCCCTTGGTATTGTCAAGGCTTGATTCCCCAGCGTAGAGAAATGTCAGGGTAGGGAGGTGGGAGTGAGTGACTGCGTGGGTGGAGGAGCAACCTCATAGAAGCAGGAGAAGACAGAAGGTTTCTGGAGCAAGAACTGGGAAAGGGGATAACATTTGAAATGTAAATAAAAAATATCCAATAAAAGATTCTAATATGAATTATCCCAAGGCTTAAGGCGTAACTATCTTTTTCTAAACCTGTTAATTTTATTATTTTATAAAACAAAATGTTAACTCCTATTTATTCCATTCTGCTCTTTTGCTTGCTTTACATTTTTTTTCTTTTCTTTTTTTTTTTTTTTAGGAGCTGGGGACCGAACCCAGGGCCTTGCGCTTGCTAGGCAAGCGCTCTACCACTGAGCTAAATCCCCAACCCCTACATTTTTAACAATATCCAGTATTCTGGCTTACTTATGTGTTTAAAATTTTATTATAACAATGCCTGTGTGTGTGTGTGTGTGTCTGCCTGTCTGCCTGTATATGACAGTGTGTATATGTCTGCCTGTCTGTCTGTATATGACAGTGTATATATATATATATATGTGTGTGTGTGTGTGTGTGTGTGTGTGTGTGTGTGTGTGTGGGCGTGCGTGTGTGTGTGCATGTATGTGTATATGCATGTATGCACATGTGTGTGAGAGAAAGAATTTTAGTGTGTATATATATTTGAGAGAAATTGTGTGCCCATGTGTGTACATGCGGATACACATGCACATGTATGTGCATGTATGTTAGAGAGAAAGAATTTCTTTGAGTGTGTCTATGTATTTTAGAGAAAGTATATTTTGCGTGTGTATGTGTGTGTGTGTGTGTGTGTGTGTGAGAGAGAGAGAGAGAGAGAGAGAGAGAGAGAGAGAGAGAGACTCTGTGTGTATGTGTTTTCTTAATTAATAGTAACTATCTAGAAGAAAGTCTATTGAAGCTTTTCTATAAGTAATCTTAACTTTTTTAACAGCTACCTCCTGCCGGGTTCAGTGACAGCTTTCCCTGATATTTAATGACAATTTCTTTTAATTTAACATTTTTAATGAAAAATAATGTAGGAGTTAAAATTGAGGGACGAGTACATTGGCACCGTAATTGGCTTCAAACCTACCAATTAAACATTATATGAATTAAAATTTTATGTGTTTCTAATTGTACCTTCAATAAGTGAAGAGTACAGATTGTCTGTTAAATATACAATGAATTATTTAACCACTAGATTTAGCTCTGAATTTTCATAGATTTTAATTACTTGCAGAAACAGCAGAGAGATAACAAAGGAAGAGTATGAACCAAATATGGTCAATAAGATCTTTTGTCTTTGCTTTCGTTTTGGAGGAGAAAACATCCAATCACATGACAAACCTTATATAATTTCAAAGTAATTATGGTTGTAATTAGTACTGATCCCAGTATAGATATTAGCAAGAAACCCTGAAGCATAACTAGAGGTTTAAGTTCAAGAATTTAGTCTGAGTTTCAGAAACAGTGACTAGTTGTCTATCGTTTCAAAATATCTCCATAGCATTGGTCTAAATCTGACTGAAACCAAGAAAGTAGGTTGCCCAGTTTTAATGTTCCTATATAAAAAAATCTCTGGACTCTATCCCAATCCTTATAGTAGTATACTTAGTAAAGAGTCATGACAAAAAGAAAGGACCTTCTCACTGTCTCCCAAGGCCTGTGAATAACAAGGAAATTCAAAATCAATCATCTGTCTGGCCTGTATTTAACTTACTAAAGAACTCATATGTGACAGGCCAGGTAAGGTACTGCCCATGCATGGAGATATGAACTAGGTGTCAATTAAGGTAGCTGAATATGGAGACCACTTGGACAGTCCTATCCTCACCAAATCTCTCCTCATCTTCTCCTTCACATAATGAGCATCATCCCTGAGATCAGTTACGTACTCCAGAAATAAAAACAGAAAGAGATTCTTGTTCTTGTAAGTTGAATCAAAAACCTTTATCTTAAATCCTAGGTGTTATTCTGTGGTATGATTTTCATTTTTCTCTGCTTGGAAAAGAGACCCTGTAATTCTTTAGGAAAGACTAGCAGCTGCAGATTTATTACAAAACCACAGTGAGTCCATAGCCACTGTCATTAAAGCATACTGTGAAATGATTCAGTGGTGAATCCTGAAAGAAAGGGCGGAAACATTGGCAGAAAGGGAGTTAGTATGATATGTGATTTGCTGATCCCAAATTGTTGAACTGTGCAATAAGAATGCAACGGTGCCCTTGATAAACTCAATTCACTGGATCCCCTGCTGGCTGCATTTGTTATATCAGCTGGGAACATTGCCTTAATGACATCGGCAAGGCTCAATCCTCTGAAGACTCCATATTGAGTCTGTGGGATCATCCATACCTTGCCAGGAAAGACAAAACTTGCAGAAATCAGGCAAGATATCAACTGGGCCTGGTTCTTATGAGGCACATATAAACGTAAGTAGAGACCCAACTTGCCCAATAATTTTTCAATTTTCTATATGCTTTGCCAGGTTTAAATAGTTGATTATAAATGGAATAAGAAATCAAGGGCAGCTGCTGAATGGAATTTCAGGCCCTTTTAAATGAGGCTTGTGAACCCCTGGATCCGAGAAATCCCCATAGACTGTGAACTTATAACTACTTTGCAAATGCTTTTATTGCAATGGTTTATTCCATCATCATCTTTCTTCCTTTGGATCCTTTCTGCCTTGGCTTTTGAAGTGTCTCTGAATGAGTTGACCTCCATTCTCTAGCTTTTCTTGTCCCATTAGCCTCTGAAAACTGACTCATTTTCCTTTACTGCTCATATCAAACCCAATACTAACCATTTCTGCTTTTTAAAAATGATCACCTTTCCATTATTCCTGTGTCACTCTGTCTCCCTCTCCTCTTAGTGTTGAACATGTTTCAGAAAGCCATTCATCCTTTGGATGATGTCCACCTATGTGCCTGCCTTGTTGAGGTTTAGCACCCCTCTCTATAACTTATTTCTCTGCCCACCCCTGCTTCTCTTAGTGTCTCTTTCCCTCCAAATAAAAATTAGAAAACTAGGGCCTTTCAGCAAGTCTTAACCTTAACAAAATCTTACAGGTCACATGCACACATGGTTACACAGTGTGTTTATATTTGTCTGGTCCCATTTATTTTACTGAAGAGTTGAGTACTTTCACAGAAATAATATATTCCTTAAATAAGAAAAATATATCTCTGCTTAATATTGGAGTATTTTCCAATTTAGTTTTCCTGGTGGTAGACATCCCAGTTACTGAAGAGACCAAGGAAAGACTATAAACTCAAGGCCAGCCTAGACTACAAAGTGAGTTCACAAGCAACTGGAACAATTTATTCAGAACCTATATCAAAGTAAAAATTAAAGAAAGGGGCATAGAAATGTAGCTCAGTGGAGTGATGGAAGACCCTAAGTTCTGTCCTAAATTTTCAAAAAAAGGAAGAAAATTCAAAATAAATCAACAAAACAAACAAAAACGTTAGCTATTTAACTTTGCCATTATACTGTGACCTATTATTCTTTCTCAAATAACACAAGGTTGGGAAACTCAGCCAAGAACAACCAAACCATAAACTCCGATTTGTTTCATTTAACTGTGTGGAAATTGAGTCTGGGCTCTTATAAGTCTCAACTAACTTAGAACTCATACTATTTTCCAAATGTCATACTGTCTTGGTCAATGTCCTATTGCTGTGAAGGGCACAATGACCACAGTAACTCTTCTCAGACACATTTAACTTGTGCTTGCTTACACTTTCAGAGGTTTTATCCACAATTTTCATGGTAGGGGATATGGAGTCACAGAAAGACATGATGCTAAAGAAGTAACTAGGAGTTCTACATCCAGATCTGTAAGTAGCAGGGAGAGAGAGCCTGGTTGTGCTTTTAAAACCTCAATGCCCACATTCATGACAGACTTCCTCTAACAAGGCCACACCTACCACAACAGGAACATACTTCCTAATCCTTCTCAGGTAGTACCTCTCCCTGATACGCATTCAAATATCTGAGCTAAGAGAGTAATTTTTACCCAAACCAATACAAGTGCTGTTTCTGTCTTTACCCACCTTAAAATCAAAGGCCACGCTCTACTCATGCATTAATCCTAGTTCAGGCACACCCATTTTCATGAAGTCTTTATGATACTCACATGACTTCCCACATTCTGAGGTAGTCCATTCTCTGTATTTCACTGACTGACTTGTCTCAGCCTCCCTTCTCTCTGCTTTCCTTAGCTTTCCTATATTTATAATTTGAGATTCAAATGAAAAGTTTTACATTGTTTATGACATATTTATTTTCACTCTAAATATCAGGGCCTTTTCTTTTTCAGGAGCACACAGATTGATGCTTCATCTTAGATGGATGCTGTATAATTAAAAACGGAGAGAAAATGCACTGGCTACACTATCCTTTCCTATTCTACATGATATGCTTTGATTTGAGACATTCTAATTGGTCACTGTCTCTATTACACATACCAGAACACTTTGATAAGGGAATGTAGACTGTGAGCCTATACAATGTTCTATTTGAAATAGTTTACAAAATATAAACACTGGATATGTCCACTTAAAATTTGTACTCCCGGGTTCTTTTGGAAAACTAGAAATTATATATGTGAGAGATGTGAGTTAATGTAGCTTAAAAACAATTGGCTTTTTAAATTTGACCTCTAAAAATTACACTTAAAAATGCCATGGGGGTTGGGGATTTAGCTCAGTGGTAGAGCGCTTGCCTAGCAAGCGCAAGGCCCTGGGTTCGGTCCCCAGCTCCGAAAAAAAAAAAAAATGCCATGTATGTCAACATGTGCTTTTGACCCAGTACTGGGAAGGTGGAAACAGAAGAATCTGTGGTGCTCACTGGTCAGCCATTCTGGCTTAATTGGTGAGATCCAAGAAAATGAAAGACTATGTCTTAAAGAAAGTAGACAGTATTTCTGATGATAACATCCTGGTGGTCTTCTGGCCTGCATATGATCATACATGTTACCACCTACACACATATGTGAACTAATACAGATATTTCATGTTAAAAAATAAAAGTTTTATCACCTCTAAAATTTTTCTCCTATAATCTGAAAGTCATCAGCACCTTCCTTCATGAGAACTCCTATGCTTTCTCATTTCCAGATCACCACATCTTTGAACACTTGCCTGTTCTGGAACAGTGCTATCTACTCATTCCTAATAAGCATTTAGTTTTAAATTCTTGATCTAAATCTGCATGAAATTAAGACATAAAAATTTGTATATAGTTATACTGCATGAGTGATTATCAATGAAAGCTTAATATAACCAAAAGTGTAGACAGCATTATGAGCCAGGATGACAAATACATGGGCTAATTACCCAGACAGTTCAGTCAAAAACCAATATTGTTGAAATTGTGAGCAATACAGTGTGGTTCCTGTGATGCATCATATCATATCCTATCCTATCCTATCCTATCCTATCCTATCCTATCCTATCCTATCCTATCCTATCCTATCTTATCCTATCCTATCCTATCCTATCATATCACATCACATCACATTGCATTACATCGCATCAGGTTTATCTATTCTATCTTCCTGAATTCTTTTTTTTTCACTTTTCCATGCATTTATTTGTCTGGTTTGACAATACTTTTGGTTCTAAAATATTTTTCAGTAATGAACTCATTTAATTAAGAGTCTAGGGTTATTTGTTTATTGACTTAAATTTTTACTTATTTTTTTAGTGGATATATTTCTCTATTTGCATTCCAAATCTTATTCCTTTTCCCAGTTTCCTGTCTATAAGCCCCCTACAAACTCTCCCTCCCTCTAAGGGTGTTCTCCCCCCATCAACGCCCCTTACCACACACCCCCACATTCCCCTGCATCTTGGCAGGACCAAGGGCTTCTCCTTCCTCTGGTGCCCAACAAGGCCATTCTCTGTTACAAATGCAGTTAGAGCCATGGGTCAGTCCGTGTCTTTGGGTAGTGGTTTAGTCCCTGGAAGCTCTGGTTGTTTGGTATTGTTGTTCCTACAGGGTTGCAAGCCCTTCAGTTCTTTCAATCCTTTCTCTAATTCTTCCAACAACTCTTCCCTGTTATCAGTTCAGTGGTTTGCTGCTAGCATTCGCCACTATATTTGACGTGCTCTGGTTGTATCTTTCAGGAGAGATCTATATCAATTCCTGTCAGCATGCACTTCTTAGCTTCATCAATCTTATCTAGTTTTGGTGGCTGTAAAATGGGCCACATGTGTGGCAGTCTCTGAATGCCCATTCCTACAATCTCCGCTCTAAACTTTGCCTCCATATCCCCTCCTATGGATATTTTTGTTCCCCCTTTTAAGAAGGAGTGAAGTATCCACATTTTGTTCATCCTTCTTCTTGAGCTTCCTGTGGTCGGTGGATTACATGTTGGGACTTGGGTGCATGGAGCTGTTTGACCTGTTCAGTTCAGTTCCAGGCGCAGCCCAGGACCCCTGAATTCCTAATAATAACATTGTCCTATTTCATGAAAATAATTCTTTCAGATCCTTTCATTTTTTTCCAAATAGGTCTCATGAACAGCTTTTCATCAAGTGATGATGATTGCTAAGATGCCACAGGTTTTCCAGTATTACCCACCCCAAGGCAACAAGAGGACTAAGGCAGGCACATCCTTTATGTGGATATAGTGTAGGCATTCACAATGAAACAGCACTCATCAAATATTTAATTGTCAATTCACTTGTTCATTTTTCTGTTGCCCCTCCATCTTTACCTTCATTTTGCTCTATTGTCCTGAAGACCTGATTTGTAAGTGGCTCCTTTCTTTGCAATATAATGCCTTTTCTTATGTATTCCGGACTGAAGAAAATTTGATTGAAACATTTTCTCTAAAAGAGAGAACATGTAGTTGTTCCTACTGCTTCTCACATAAAATTCAATAGATAGCAGCCATGGGGAACCTGCTGAATGACTTTCTATGGTATGTACATTGAACAACTGAGTTCACTAGGCAACTTGGCCTCTCAGCTTGTTTTAAGTCAAAACTCAAACCAATATCTTTTTTAAGAATATGTGCATGTTCTTTGTGCAGTTGAGCTATAATGAAACCAAACAAAAACACTTGGAAAAGAAAAAGAAAATATTTTTATGTGTCTCAATAACTCTGCTGCTGAATCCGCCATTCTAATTGACAAGCTTATATTGCTTATGGCTTTGTAGTAACTAAGGAAATTCTTCTTGGAATACTTCATTAAATGTTTACATTAAAATATTTTTAGTATGGGAATTGCTAAAGATGGTTTCTTGAAAAAGACTTCTAATGGTGTTTGGAGTTTAAAGAAATAACTTTTTCATAGTTGATCTCTGGTGTGCCACATAGGAGGGATTGGAATTCATTAATTATTCAATGAACAACAGAAAGGACAGAACTAGGTCCACGATACTGAACCCCAGTCACAAGAAACTTGAGCAGAAAATCAAACTACCTTGCTTAAAAAGTGGCCCTGTGTGGAAAATTCTAAGCAGAGCTCTCACTTCACAGGAAGAGACCTGATGTGCTGTCTTCCTGGGCCCTGGTACATTTGTGAGAATCCTCGGGCTCAGTGTTGCCCTACTTGCATAGAGTCAGGACCATCATCCATTGTTTTGTTTTCTAAAATGTAAAAATCTATAATGAAAAAGAGAGGTTATAAAAGAAGATTCTTCACATTTCAGAATAAATGTTTGGTTTGAGTGACTTTTCCACAGGTCTCCTGCAAGGAATGTATTAATCTATTACAATTTCAAATTTATTGCAATGAGTTTTAATTTTTGCACACCCACAAATGTTTCTCTTTAAAAAGTTCTAAAGTGCAATCACACTTAAAAATGCACACTTATTATAAAACTATCAACATACATGCAACACACTAGTGCATCTAAGAGCATATTTTGCACATGGGTACTGAACCATGTTGTGTATTCCCACCCTGAAGCTTCCCTTCAGGTTTTAATTAAAGTGCCAGTTCCAAAGATTGATGATTTCTAGGAGTATGTACTGAAACAAGTAAATAAAAAGGTTGGTGGCATTTTTGACAGCTGATACGATGACAGGAGTGCATTATCCAAGTTTCACAAGAATAAATCATTCTCATTCTACTCTTACCTTTGACCCTTTCTCTTTCTTTGCTCTGGGAGGGACTTCATAGACATAGATTAGATGCTAAAGCAGAATCTCCTCAAACTCTTCTTCGTAATCACACATTAAAGCTGGGAAAATTAAATGCTACTAATCGTGTTATATGAACAATGAACAAGAAGAAAAGCCTAGTTGTCTTTCCCATGGCTTATATTTACCATGAAGACATTCAAGCTCAGAAGTGTGCTGAACTGTTGATAAAAAAACCTTCATCCAGAGAAGAGAAACAGGAAGCCTCCTTCATCAAAGACATCCAAGTTTTAGGTTTCATTCTCCTTCCCATCCTCACAGCGTGACAGAGTAGGACTGTTGTAGCTGAACAAACCCTTTCATACATCCTTGATCTCTCCTAGGGAAGATTTATCCTCTCATAAAACCAACAAGCTAGATTTAACTAGCTTCCTTTTCTGGACACAGTCTTTCAGCCACAATAACTGAATCTGTGAAGAGAAGATTAAGTGACTTCAAGTATTGTGGAGTTTAGGTTCCCTTAATGAAGAACCCAGACTTCACGGGTGGTTTTAAATGATATGAGAAATGACTTCATGCTTTGTCTTCCACTTACACCAAACAATCTCAACTCTGTAACTATTTTTTCATTACCTTTCTGCCCTCCTTTTGCACTTCAAGTATATGGAGGTCCTCTCATCTGTTTTCCACTGGTGGAAATGCAAATATATGAACAATTATAAAAGCAATTGCTTTGTGTTCTTTATCATTTTGTTAGTTAGTAAGCATACAAAATATACAAGAATTTCAGAGAAGTATTCAGGTTGCCATCAGCTGTAATTACTAATACATAGCTGAATCCATATAATTAGTCTGATGAATCTCACATTTAAACATTGTGTTTCACACTACTTACAGCATACATGTTTATTGAATGAAAATGTCTTCAGTCATTTCCACCTCACTTATGTAACCCATTACCATTTCCTGCCATCTATTGACAGGCTGATAATCTATTCTTGTTCTTGTATGCACGGTGCAAATCATAACATTTTCATCTCTTCTCAGGTAAGCTTCTCTATCCCCTAATTGAGAAATATTAAACAGAATATAGCTAGAATTGCTTTCAATAAATGGCCTTCATAGACTTCCAGCGAATGTATACCATTACTAGGCATACCCTTGTGATACACCTCTTTTGTTTTTATATTTTATTTTTCAATAAAGCAAAGGAGAAGTTTTTATATGTATTCAAATATTTCGTGAAAAATATGTGTTTTGGGCAGGAAATGTAGTATTTTCTTTTAGGATTTACTTTTGTCAAATCTGGAATGTTGATAACATAAAATTTAATAATTAAATTACTCAGCCATACTATCTGTTTACTACATAAATGCCCACAGAAAAGGAGAAAGCAAATGTTACCTTTACTAAAATAATCTCACTCTTTCTTTAAAATATATTTTAAAGTAACTTGACAATATTAGTTGGAAAACAGAGATACTGACAACATTGTAAGAGTCACATTGTATGGGTATTTTTCAACAAATTAATTAAACCAATGAACATAATAGGATATGGAATCAAATTGCATTTGAAGCCACAAATAGGAACATAAGAACATGCCTCTAACTCTCAACATGACTTACACAGTTTCTGAGATCTTTTCCAGGATCAGCTCAAGCTCTGAGGACCCATGCTGTGTGGTTCTATCTTTCTTCTTTATAAATCCAACAGTCAGAGTGACATGCCAAAATGTCAGATAGAATAGCAACTGATCGTTAGAAAAAGAATGATAATCCATTTGATTTTGATATAAAGAGCTCACTCTGATAGCCACATACATCCACTTCACTGTGAGGCACTTTGTGCTGTTCAGTCGGTGATGTTGCTTACAGCTGACTTCCTGCTGTCTGACCAGGAAACGACATTGCATTCATTCAGATTTTCTACCCCCAAGATACCATTCTACTATGGGATCCTAATTTTATATCTAATATATTAGGTCAGTGTGTTGAACAGTTTTTCAGAATCTTGGGAGAGGCAAGGCAGAGTCAAAAAAAAAAATCCTCTAAGTGACAAAGCTGAACCTAGAAAAGAAATTGGGGAAAGCATTGTTCTAATGCAATGCTTCAGTTCTTTTACCTTTTCCTACTACCCAAATAGCACCAGTGTGGAGGTGAAAGATTCCAGTTTCTTCATGAAGACTCACATGGGGAACCTCTTCCTACCAGGTTTAGTTCAGAAAAAGATGGTCCTTTTTTAATATTGGGATTTGGTAATCTGAAAGTTTTCAATATCCTAAAAAGGAATTTGGACGTAGGGACTTTTCCCCTTTTATTGAAAATAGATTTTTATATAATATGCCCTGGTTATTGTTTACCCCACTCTACTTCACCCAGTTGTTTCCCAACTCCCTGACCACCTGGAATCACCCTTTTATGTCCCCAGTAGAAAACAAACAAGTGTTAAAATGAAAATATAATAATACAATTAGTACAATATAATATGATAAAACAAACACATCAAAATAGGACAAAGCAAGCATAAGGAAAGAACCCCCCAAAAAGCACAAGAAAGGAATGTAGAAAAAGATAACCACTCATTCAGAAAGTGAAGAATCCCATAAAAACACAAATCTACAAGCTGTAATATATACACAAAGGGCTTGTAGTATTAAAAGAGAGGAAGAACAATAAATAAATGAATAATAAAAGTTGTAAAATTAAAAAAAAAGAAAAGAAACTTGACAGACATTATGAAAGAAGGAACTTCTAAAGATCTATTGAGTTTGCTTTCTGTTGGACATGTACGGATGGACATGCATACTATCCTTTTTCCAGCTTTGCATTATTTTTTATTGGTATTTTATTTATTTACATTTTAAATGTTATCCCCCTTTCCAGTATCCCCTCCAACAACCTCATCCGCCATCCCCCATGCCCCCTGTTTCTATGAGGTTGCTCCTCCATCAATCCACACATGCCCACCTTAGCATTCCCCTGCAGTGGGGCATCAAACCTTCATAGGAACAAGAGCGTCCCTTCCCACTGATGCAAGGCCATCCTCTACTACATATGCAGCTGGAGCCATGGGTCCCTCCATGTATATTATATGTATATTGGTTGGTGGTCTCTGGGGGTCTGGGTGGTTGATATTTTTGTACTTTCTATGGGGTTGAAAACCCTTCAGCTCCTCCAGTCCTTCCCCTAACTCCTCCATTGGGTCCTGTGCTTAGTCCCATTGTTGACTGCAAGCACCTGCATCTATATTGGTAAGGCTCTGCCAAAGCCTCTCAGGAAACAGCTATATCAAGCTCCTGTTAGCAAGCACTTCTTGAGTGTCTGGGTTTGGTGGCTACATATGGGATAGATCCCAGGTCAGGCAGTCTCTGTATTTTCTTTAGACAGGAGCAATTTTGAGTTAAAATTTTTGAGATGAGTGGGTGGCCCCATCCCTCAACCAGAGATCATGCTTTTATTTGTTGGGTATTTCAGCTAGTGTTAGTGTCATCCCTGTTGGGTCCTGGAAGCCTCATGCTTTCCTGGCATCTGGGACATTCTAGGGGCTACCTTTAATTCCCCATCAACCAATAATATAAACCTCCTGTCAATCTCCTGACTGTATGTACATCTCCCTGTCTCCTCTAGCAATTGATCTCTTCCCCCTCCTCTAACTTTCCCTCTTCTCTTCTTTCCAAATCCCTCCCACCCTCTACATCCTGTGACAATTTTGTTCTCCCTTCTAAATAGAACTGAAGCATCTACACTTGGATCTTCTTTCTTCTTGAGCTTCATATGGTCCGTGGGTTGTAGCGTGGGTATACCAAGCTTTTTTCTTAATATCCCCTCATCAGTGAATGCATACCAGGTGTGTTCTTTTGTGACTGTGTTACCTCACTCAGGATGATGTTTTCTAGTTCCATAAATTTGCCTACAAATTTCATAGAGTCATTGTTTTTGATAGCTGAGTAGTACTCCATTGTGTAAATGTACCACATTTTCTGTATTCAGTCCTCTGTTGAAGGACATCTGGGTTCTTTCTAGCTTCTGACTACTATAAATAAGGCTTCTGTGAGGACAGTGGAGCATGTGTCCTTGTTATATGTTGGAGCACCTTTGGGTATATGCCCAGAAGTGATAGAGCTGGGTCCTCAGATAGTACTATGTCCAATTTTCTAAGGAACAGCCAGACTGCTTTTCAGAGTAGTTGTATCAACTTGCAACCTCACAAGCAGTGGAGGAGTGTTCCTCTTTCTCCACATCCTTGCCAGCATCTGCTGTCACCTGAGTTTTTTATCTTAGCCATTCTGACTGGTGTGAGGTGGGAGAGCTTTACCAATCCTACATTCTACAGAGGGCTAATATCCAATGTATACAAAGAATTCAAGAAGTTAGACTTCAGAGAGCCAAATTACCCTACCAAAAATGGGCTACAGAGCTAAACAAAGAATTTTCAACTGAGGAATTTTGAATGGCCAAAAGGCACCCAAAGAAATGTTCAATATCCTTAGTCATCAGGGGAATACAAATCAAAATGACCCTGTGATTGCACCTCATACCAGTCAGAATGGCAACCTGTTCTTAAGAATAGTTTGTTTCCCCAATAAGAGGTAGGTTAGCCTTTAAAGGCTAGTCTCATAACCAAAAATACAACACTTTTTGATAATTTTCTGACAACAAATGAGAACTTTTTGGCAATCGCACACATTAACACATGTACACACACATGCACACACTGAATGACTTTCGTGCTCTATCCAATCTCATGCCTCACCCATGACTGTCACTCACCTCTTATGTTCTAGTTTCTGTTGGAACAAAATATTGGATCCTATAAGTTAGTTCTGGGTATACTGTCTATAGGTCATAAAGTTCCTTAGACACTGAATAAACATAAACCGCATAGCAGAACACAGAAACCAACTATGTTACCATATTCATCCATTTGCTGTTTCTTTTAACCTGCATTTGTAGTGAAAGAACAGAAACAACTTCTTCCCCATCCTCCTCCTCTTTTTCTTTTTTCCTCTAGCCTTTAGCTCTTCATCTCACTTCCTGAATCCTGGAATTTAAACGAATGTATCACTACTCCCAATTATTTGTATGTGTGTGTGTCTGCACACATGTGCACACATGCATGGAGATCTGCATGTTACTATGGACATGTTTGTATGTGTGTTACTATTAATCAGAGATCAAAGGACAAATCTAGGCATTGGTTTTGACCTACCTTAATTGATATAGGGTCTCTTTCTTGTTCACAGCTGCTTGGGTTAAGCTTGCTGACCTTAGAACTCCAGGGAATTCTTCAGTCTCCACCTCCTATCTCACTAAAGAAGACCCAAACTACATATATGCAGCAATGCATCTGGCAAGAGCATTACCCAGTGACCCACGTCTCCAGCATTAGAAAATTATTTTAATTGAAATAGATTCATTGTGTTCATTTCCTTTCTGATGAAAACAACTCAAAGACTGCTCTTTAGCATAAACTTTTTGAATTTGTTTATATTGGTGTAAGCGTGTACATGTCTCAGCCATTTCCTGGAGGTAAAAGGACACTTTATGGCTGCCATTTTCTACATTTGGAGGCTACAGACCAACTTCTCAGGGTGACAGCATATGCTTTACCTACTGAGTGATCTCATCAGCCCTCCAGGTATTGTTTGTAGAGTGGAGCAATAACCTGGGGTAGTTGCCTATGATTTAGCACTAGGCCAGAATAAGGTCTCTTCCCCCATATGGCTCATGCTCTTCCTATGCTTGTGGTAAGCATACAGACATAACAAAACTTAACAACCTAACTATTGAACAACTGACAACTAAAGAGGAAAGTAGAGCTGTTGAGGTGTGGAAAACTTATGAAGTGCAAAATAAGCATCCCATCAGAGGCAATATTTAGGCTGATACTCGAATGATGCTAAAAAGGCAAAAGTATGGGGAAAAGGGAACATTCTACCCAAAGGAAAATGCTGCACAGAGCCTTAGAGTGTATGTCCCACAGTGTCAATATCCTGGTTTCTTGACTTGCTCAGGAAATAAGTGTGTCAAGTGCTGATCAGATGAGCAAGAAAGACCTAGATGCTGAGCTGTGCGAGGCCCCTAGACCATCTTGGGTGTGGTCCTGGATCTCATGCAGGTGGTCTTTGCCTTGTTCTACATATGATAAGCAAGCACTGGAGAGTTTGCACAGGGGGGGAGGGAATCATAGTCATAGTCCATGTTTCAATCTACCCTTCCCTCAAGACAGCCATTACTATCACCCTTATGCCTGTACACTCGAGACAGCCATTACTATCACCCTTACGCCTTTACACTCGAGACAGCCATTGCTCTCCTTGTTACACCTTTAGTTCTGCTACTTCTACTTGCCTTGCTCACCTACATTTCTGGTGCCTGTGCAGTTTACATTATCTGAAAACCAAGTTTGAGCTCACCTTCTTCCATTAGTATTTTCTACTCATCCCAACACAATCTTATTCCTTATCTTAGATGATTCTTATTAATTTAAAGATTACATGCTTACAGTTTTAATATATTTTCTTTATTCTTTTTGTTTAATGTTTGATTACTATGTGGTGAGAGGGGTTTCACTTATGGACCAATCTATTTAGCATTCTGCAAGCTTCTTCTGCCTTTATAGGCATATCCTTCTTCAGGTTACGACAATTTTATTCTATGTTTTTGTTAAAAATGTTTTCTGGGCCTTGAGCTGAAATTTCTATCCTTCTATTCCTGTTCAGTTTTTTCTTTTCATAGTGTCCCAGATAAGATTTTCTGGCCAATAGCATCCTATATTTTTAATCCAATTGCACAGATAGGATATCCAGCAGCTGAGAAATGACTTTCTATTAGCTGCCGTCTTTGCTTTCTGAAACCGTCAACTGAGGAAACTAGGCAAAAGAATAGCCACAGAATAGGTAAAGAGGTGTAGGGGTGGACTCTGAAGTGTCTCGATAGGGAAGCAAGTGAGCAAAGTTAGGGCCATTTAATATGTACAAGAGTGATGAAGAACAAGACTCTAAGGCAAGTGACTCACATTCCACTGTGGACAGGCTCGAGCTCATTAAGATGGGACACTGCTAAATAACTCACACCATCAACTATCAGGTTTCTGCTATTTTTGTACTTCTGTCCAAACCTTTACAATATTCTTACTATTCTCTCTTACATAAATGAAGCAAAAGTCCAGTCAAGAAAAATTTCAACCTATTCCCTAACCCAAGCATCTTATTTTCCTCTAGACTATGATGATTTGTCTTTTCTACCTCTTCTGCGCTCTTGAATTATAGTATAAAATACAGTTGTGAACACTATTTCAAAGGTATTCTCACTGCTGTTATCTAAGATTTTCTCTGCATTCTTATTGCCCTCTTTTATGTGTTCTACCATCTTCATGAAACCCCCTTCCCAGTAAGTTTTTTATTTAAATCATCCTTATGAGCAAGTTTAAATGGATACATAGAGAACCCAGTCACTGAGAGATTTTTTGAAACCCCAGTACTTACTCTGATGAGCACCTCATAGACCATTTACAAACTGAGTAGGCAAAAGAGCTGTTTCAGCTATGGGTAAAAAATGCTTGTGAGGAGGTGTGGTGAAGTCACAGATGCTGATATGGTATTGTGCGTTTTTCCCCTTCATTTATTCTCATTAAAAAAGATAATTGCATGAAAACAAGGATTTTTCCCTTGAGGGTGCACCTGCTCTTGCTGTGACACATGACTTGAAAGGTGCATCCTTTTATCTGTGACATCTGTTGTTTCCAGAGCAGCTTAAAATAACGTTTTTTATAGTCAAGAAAAAAGAAAGTAGACAGACAATTCTAAGCTAAAACCAACAAGAAAACAGATAAACAACAACACACAGAAAAAGCCTACCACAGTTCCAAACATGTGTGTGTCATTTATTTATGGAGAGGAAACTAAGAAACTGCCTACTTGAAAAAGAAATATAGGTTAGGGCTGTAATACAGCATTTATATTTAATGTAAATGCAAAAAGTAAGACGACAACATTCTTTATTCGTAAAGGAACACAAATTTAATATTTTTCTCTTACCTAATAAAAGGTCTGTTGGAAACTTCAGTGTATATTTGTTATGTAGCAATAACTAAAAACATCTTTTTCCAGTTATCAAATTCATTTGCAACTAATAATAGAGTGATTATAGAAAAAGAAAACCATGCATTGTTTTGCAAAACAGACTACACCAAACAATTGTCATAATTATGCAAATGTTCTAATTTCATTTTATGTTTCTTTGGCTAGACACAAGAATCTTATATTCTTTCTATTCCTGACCTTTGTCTATCTCTATGTTTCTTTTCTTTTTTTATCAAACAAAAGCGAACAATGGAGCTTACTTCCTATAATCCTGTTGAATTGTAGTTTTAAAGGTATTATACACCATTTCTACTCTCTTGTTATGTTCAGGGTTGGAATACATAAGAAGATAAGGAAGAAAGGAAAACACTACTATAGGTCACGGTTTGTTAAAGTGAAATTGAAAAGTTACTACACCACTTAAGTGTTGTAATTCCTTTGGCATGGCATGTCTGATCCTCTTGTCTCAAATGTTGCATCTATCTTTAGTTACTTACGTTTTCTATATAAATTACATGCTGGCTCCAGTTCCTCCTCTCTCCACTCCTGCCAGTTCCCCTTCCCGCCCCCTCAGATTCATTCCTCCTCTGTTTCCCTTCAGGAAAGAGCAGGCCACCCAGGGATATCAACTGAACATGCCATAAAAATTACAATAAGAATAGGTACACACCCTCCTATCAAGGCTGCACCAGGTGACCCAGTAGTACAGAAAGTGTCCCATAAATAGGCAAAGACTCAGGGGTAAGCCCCACTCCTGTTGTCAGTTGTCCCACAAGAGCACCAAGCTTGGCAAACAAAGCATATATGCCTAGAACCTAGCTCAGAACCATACAGCATCCATGATTGTTGTTTCAGTCTCTGTGAACCCCTAGGAGACCCAGCCAGTTTCTTTCTGTGGGTTGTGTTCTCTCACTTTCTTTGACCCTTCTGGCTCCTGGAATCCCTCCTTCCCCTCTTCTTCAGAGCCTATCTTTGCCTAATGTTTGCCAGGGTTTCAGCATCTACTCCTATCGGTTGTTGTATGAAGCCTCTCTGATGACAATTGAGCTAGCCTCCTATTTATGAGTATAGCAGAATCTCATTAGGAATCATTTCATTTGTTTGTTTGTTTGTTTATTTATTTATTTTGCCAGTTATATTTGGGTCTATTCTGGGTCTGTGGGATGACCAGCCTCAAAAAAAAATGTCTTTAGTCACATACTCTAAAAATGACTTCAAATCATCTTTATGGGAATTTAGAATTTTGGTCATTTCTCAAAATTATTAATTACTCTAAAATACCAGATATTGTGTCAGGCTATATCCAGATTCATGGGAGTCATGTAACGTTGTCTGGTATCATTAATTCTGCATAATTCAGATATATCATCTGACATTCTTGGTGGAATAAGAGGAAGGAGATTGTTTGAGCCAGATAATCACTTAGTGTTGGGTTTCATACAATAATCAACAATACCACTGTTAAAAAAAGCCTTGGTATGTGCTTTCCAAAGTAATTGATAAATAATTTGGTAAACTATTGACACTCTAGTACTTTTGACTAGTGAAAATTAATTTCATATCCTACAGGAAATATAAAATTATTCAATTTTCTACTATTCCCTACTGAAACTTGTCTCATGACAAACAGGATACAATTTGCAGGTAGAAAGACACCTTTTATTTGAAAGTTCCCCCACCTTTTTGCTCTAAGAACCTGATTGTAATATTTCATATTTCACATGTGAAGATTAATTTCTTTTAGTTTCAAAGACTTTTGTACTATAGGAATTCCCCCATTAAAATACAAATGTCTCTGGGCATAGAAACATTTTGAACCAGTAATGGATAGGCTGGGATCCATGTACCCTTAAAATATGATCAAAATCTAATTCTGTAAAAGAGAGATTACAAGTTGTTTCCTTGTTGTTACTTCTCAGATGTACTGAGACACTCACATTTTAGTGGATAAAATAAAGTGCAATTTCCTCATTTACATTTCTTCCAATCAACAAAGTAAGTAAAATAAGTTACAAGAATATACATTTTTAGATTAGATTATCATGGGGCCTAGCAGATGGAAAACAAGCAAACCCAAGATTGTGTGTAACAGTACTGAAGCATAAAGAGCAGATGGATTGGGCCTGATGAGCCTGAGTAACCACATCATAAGCATAAGGACGTGAACATCATCTTGAAGATAATCATAGATAGAGAAACTCAGAGTAAATATATGCAGTAAAATAAGATAAAATGAAAGGGGTCCTAGAGTAATTCCTCAGAGCATTAAGGAGGTATAAGGAAAGTACTCATGCTGATTGACCTTTATACACATGGACATGGGCACACAACACACACACACACACACACACACACACACACATTGAGAAGTCAGCATTGATGTGTTTTAGGTGACATTCCTAAAAGTAGAGTAAAGTAATACTGACTCTACAGGGAAAGCTTAGACTTGAGCTGAATGAAAACTCCCATGTCCCTATGAGAGAGATGAGACTTAGCAGAAAACCCATCTGCTGAGGACAGAAGTGTACTGGTGCTGTCCACTACCCAATAAAATGTCTTATTTGTCTAAGAGAATACTCAGTGTCTACCATGTTGGTGAAACCAAATGACTACATACCAAGAACACATCTGTGTTCTTCCATGCAGGGAGAAATCTATGTAAGAATAATCTGGAGTAGTTCAGGAAAACTCTGTGTTAAATGAATCAGTTAACTTACTTCATGCATGGACATAAACCAACCATCAAACTTATCATTCTTTTTAGCAAAATAGATACTACAATGGAGAAGAGAAGAAAAAGCAGAAAATCATGAGGTTGGCCAGACTCTGGGCTTGAAGAATGGATATAACTCAGGAAGCAGAGAATTGAACAGAAGTGTGCAACAAGGGAGAAAAGCACAGGCAATCGAGACATGAAAACTCCTATTAATACTCTCATAGTTACAAATTTTAAACTGAAATAATTTTTAAACATAAGATCTTATACAAGTGAGTTAAGCACCCTCCAAATTGTCTAGCAACTGTGTCATACTTAGCTAACTTCTACTTTTGCATGGATGAAGTCATTTCTGAAAAATACATTAAAGTTCTCTTCAGGGATTGGAGTTTTAATGTTGGCCCAGGATATTCATCTTGTTTGTGAATCCTAGTGTAATGAATAATTCTTCTGGTAATGACTGAACCTCTGTGTGTATAGAAAACTGACATTTCTGAACATGAACCATTCTTGTTTCTATGTCACTGTGGCTCTGCATTTAGGAGTGCAGCTTCTGTTCATTTTTGATTACATGACCTTATTTAAAACATAAGATTTTATTGCTAGACTTCATCCTGCATCATCCCATCCCCAAACTGCTGGTCATTCTCTCTAAGGCCATCAGTCTAGCTCAAAGAAAAATTCTTTCCCCTCATGTGCTTATTATATATTTACTGGATTATAAAATTATAAATACCTTAAAATCCAATACATTTCTACATCAAACTGAAATACAGTGGGCTTTCTATGTGTGTTTTATCTGCTTCCTCTCTTCCCTGCAGACTATACAAGTACCTGGAACAGTTCCCTTCTTGACATGGTCTTGCCAGTGTTTTACGCTTCTAGAAATATATAAGCTCTGACTAGAAAGAAGCTCTTTTGCGGTTTATAATAATTCCTGTTTCAGTGGAGGCTACCATAACATGAATGACTGAGTGGCTTCAGCAACGTACATTTATTTTCTCCCAGTTTGGGAGACTGAGGAATGCCAGGCTAAGATGTTAAGGGCCAATCAGTTGGCTGTAGGTTTCTCATCCTGCCTCATTTTCACTCCATCAGCATCTACCCGTCTTGTCCTGCACTGCCTGCCTACATCAGAGAGAGGATGAGATCCTCTTCCCTCATGCTCTACCTCCCCTCAGACTCTCTCCCTCCACTTCTCCCTCCTCCCTCACTCGTTTCCTCCTATAATATGCCCAGTTAATCCAATTTGAATCCTACTGTTATTGGGTCTTAATTATCCTATAACAACCATATCTCTATGTATATCCACCCTGAATGTCAGGCTTTCAATAAACAATTTTTTAGGAAGGGGTGTAGGGCATGATTTGGTTCATAGTATTTTTCTCTATTTAGAACATGATACCAAAACCCTCAGAAGCATAAAGATTTCAGTATATTTTATGTTATATTATGTTATAATCTTATATTATTGTCATGCTAGAAATTGCATTTTTGGAGCCTAAGGGCCTCACATGATGGGTGGGTGCAAAACCAAGTCCTGGCCCATTCTTCATTTTTTTTCTTTTTCTTTTTTCTTTTTTTTTTTTTTTTTTTGGAGCTGGGGGACCCGAACCCAGGGCCTTGCTTCCTAGGCAAGTGCTCTACCACTGACTTTAAATCCCCAACCCCACAAGCCCATTCTTAACAGTGGAGATTGTGTAAATAAATACTTTCTCTTTTGTTCTTGCACATGCAGAAGCTTGTTCTTGCACATGCAGAAGCGGGTACAAAAGTCACTGCAGATCCCTTCTGTGGCTAAAGGTTTCATTTCTTTCTTTCTTAATTTCTTTGTTTTTGGTGCTTTTATTTTTATTTTTGCTGCTTTTGTTGTTTTTATTTTTCTTGTGTGTGTGTGTGTGTGTGTGTGTGTGTGTGTGTGTGTGCGTGTGTGTTATTACTAAGCTGAGTTCAGCCCCTTTTTTGTGACAACTGGCCGCTAAAGCACATAATTCTAGACTACCTCATTTGGAAATTCATTGTCAACTACCTTGTGACCATTGCATTATAACCTCTAATTATAACTCATGCTTCCTGAGGGTTCCAAGCCATACACTGTATGCTTGTCACCACACTGCCACAGAGTCTGCACTGTATGCTGGCCACCACACTGCCACCAAGTCCTTTATGGTTTCCATCACTAGCAATGTCTCATGTGAAACTATTTAATATCATTTTCTTTCGTCCTTTAGTTTTTTTGTTTATATGTATGTGACAAACTAATGACCATATATAAATTAGAAGGAAATTGAGTTAGACCATTTTAAGTAGGAGTTATAGGGGTTATAATTTCAAAAGCTTGTTATCTTTGAAAAATTGGTAAAAAAAAAGACAGTATTCATTTTTGCTAATTTTCTATATACTTTCCCTTCCAACTGTTTGGAGGCCTTATATTCTCGTGCGGTCTCTTGAAGAAGGTGGCTAGGATGGAGATTAGTATTTAGGGTATTTTCCTGTCAGACCATGAAAGGAAGTGGTAATAGTAAAATGAGCAGAGGAAGAGACTAGACATGGGTCTAGCATAGAATCAGTAAGTCTATGCCTAATGGAGCCTCAAGGCACATGGACCTAGATCATCAAGACCCCTGCACATCGGCTTCCATCACTAATTGCGTTCGCTGTCCTGAGAGAGTAAACCTATAACACAAGTTGCATTCAGTAGACAAGGAAAATGCTGATGCTTCTACTGGCACCTGGGGCAAGACTGTGTCCTTTCAGGACGATGTGGGCAGCACACATCTATGGTTTTTACAGCCTTGCTTTGTGCAGAACCCAAATATGCTTCCCCCTTATCCAGGAAGTACCCCTTCTAGTTCCCTTATGCTTCTATGTCTGGTCAAAATCTTGAAGAGGAAATTCATCAGACAAACTACAGTTACTGCCACCATAGACCACAACTGATACTTTTATTTTCTCTGCTATTCATTCTGACAGCCCCAGGCATCCCACTGATGCTTCCATCCTCTCAATTCTCTGTCTTCAGAAGAGCTACTGCATGGTATAGGTTATGATCTAGCAATGAACGGCATGTTCACATACCCATCCCAGCATTTGTATTATTAAAATGACTCCTGTAATCATATCTGACTCAACGCTTTATTCATAGGCTCCTATATTGGTAGATTAGACTCCATATGCCACAGGGGAAATGGTACAGGCTTAGTGTTACTCAGAAAAGCAAACTTGTGACTGGGATTAGTATTTATTAATGTTAGAACAAATATTTGACCCTGTATGTGTGTCCTTGTTGGAAGAGGTATGTCACTGGTGGCAGGCTTTGAAGGTGCAAAAGTCACCATAATTTCCAGTGTGCCTCTCTGCCTCCTGCTTGCAGATAAAAATTTGTGCTCTCATCTCTTGTACCAGAGCTATGCTGCCATGCTCCCACCAGGATGATCACAGACTCACCCTCTGAAACTGTAAAACACACACACACACACACACACACACACACACACACACACACACACACCAATGAACTCTCTTCTGTAAGGTGTCTGAGTCATGGTTCATTGGTACTTTACATGAACAGAGTTCTCCTATGATGTTATACTGTAAATGACCCAAAGTTCTTTTGAATGTATTTAGGTCTCTAATTCCAGAAAAAAAATGTGTTTCTTTATGAAGAATGAAGAAGCTCATATTTTGTTGGCTCTAAAGTAGTTGGGAATGTTTGTTTACCAGTAGGAAATAGCTGAATTGTTCAAATTCATGTGACTGTTTAGAGGACCACAACATAAAGTTGATACATAGTTTATATCCATCAGCTCTCCTTAAAAGGAAATGCACAAACAAAAATCACTGTAGATTTTTCACTTATGATTTACATGAGGGCACTACTTCAGAAAAGACAGCTTCCTATCCTGGAAATAATACTGACATAACTTTACATGATGATCCCTTTAATTTGACCTTGTACCGTTTATACAATATCTTGTCTGATTTTCAGTATTCTAACAACTGAGAGAAGACTTTGTATTGTTTTAAAGAGTAAAGACATCATAGGTATTTACTCTAGCTGCCTGGCAACAGCTACTGGTTGTTATTATTATTAGACAAAGATTAAAGGTACCTTCTACTTTTCATCAAAATTCCTTCTTCATTTTAAAATCAGATAACTTAAATAAATCGCAATCAGCTAGCTCTATCGGCCTCAATGTCTATACTTAGTTTAAGTGATGTGAAGTACTATACTGACAAGCACTACTCCCTGTGGCAAATATCATTCATTGTATTTTGCTGAAACGATAAATACCTATTATGTGCATGACGTCAATGAAGCTTTTAAGTAAATTGCTCTCCTGTGATCACAAAGGGAACACTAA
Source organism: Rattus rattus (assembly GCF_011064425.1). Classification (NCBI taxonomy): domain Eukaryota; kingdom Metazoa; phylum Chordata; class Mammalia; order Rodentia; family Muridae; genus Rattus; species Rattus rattus. The sequence continues at coordinate 3,413,181 of NC_046160.1, forward strand.
CCCCAATACTACAAATTTTTTTGTTTATAATTATTTGTAATGGAAACACTGTAGTAGGAACTGTTACAGTGCCTTCCATAAGTGCTAATTAAATTATATATTGAATACATGTGCAATTGATTTAAATGCCTTAATTCTATTCTGCATTGTTATGGAAAATGCACATATGCTTGCAGATCCTAATGCAGTGCTTTATTCCATTATCCTAAGTGGTTTGCTTTCTGTCTGTGATGAAAGGCATGCAAAGGAGGGAAGTATGACTGTCAAATGCCCACTGCAATAAGAAAGCAATTACTTCAGGAAGTGCCATAATAATGGTTAGTAGCTTCTGGGAATATGAATTTTATCATATCATCTGTCCTTGTTTCTGAAAATGCTATTGCTTAGACATATGAGAAAAGATGCAGGGGATTCTAGAATTTAGAGATGGCTGAGAAGACTGAGCTATTCATGTCTGGTTATTTGCTAAGGGAAGGGTACATCTTAAGAAAGGAGTCATCAGCAATTTCATCTACATGTAGAATATGCTTACCAAGAATGAAATAGCTACCAGGTTACCTAGTGGTATAACTGTATGTAGCTTCTGTTATCTGTTTATGACTGGAGTGTCACAATACAGCGCAACACTATAGTCACTTATTTCAAATGCCAACATGCACACCCTGTTGACCTTGAAAGTATTAGACTTCCATAGGACACAATTTTTTCAACATCATTTTAAAAGGAAAAACAGAACAATAGCAGCAACAACCTTTTGCTGTGTTCTTCTATCCTTGAAGAATGGGATAAGGCAGTTTTTCTTCTGAGAAATGAGAATAAACGTAGACAGAAGACTTGCTTTCTTGTCACGCTTTGGTCAAATAAAGCACAGAAACTTTAATGTGCTCTGAAATTCTCACCCATTCCTGAGTTGTTAAAACTGTTAAAGATATCGGAATAGGGGAAAGGAGATGGGTGGCAAAGGGTGGGGGAGGAAAGGGGAAGGGCAAAGGAGGTGGGAGAAGAGGACAAATTTGGAAGGAAAGGGAATAACAGATAAATCTTCTGAGAATGTGACTAAGACCAAAAAAAAAAATTTGATTGATCATTGCTATCTCCAAATCATTGAAGAAATTGTATGTAATAAGCCAATTGTGTAGATGTTGTAAAAGGAACATTCAATCAAGGTGCAAACACATATCAGGTGAGTCTCTGTTCTCTATTTGCTAGGAATCAATAATCATGCTAACGGTCTATACTTCGGATCCTGATAAAGAGAGATAAACCATTCTGGTCAAGTTATTTCCTAATAATAAATTAATGCTTGTGTTAATGGAGGTAATTAGCATTTATATAGGACTGTAAAGCTTATAAAGTGTTTCTGGCATGAACCGGGAATAGGAATTGCTTGGGCAACTCAGGGACACAGACCTGACTCCTTTTCTGGACTAGAACCTGGAAACATAACTATTTCTATCCTGACCATAACTACAAAATGCCAGAATTATGTTGTCATTACTACTATTGTCCCCCCAGAAGTACATAGGATGTGACTGAATCTTCTCCCAAGGTACCATGATCCTTTCTGATAAGCAGCTTTGGGACTGAATCTCTGGATTCTCGTGGCTATTATTCTTTGGGCCAGTGTATTCAACTGCTGTCTCAATGTGTCTTCTCTTAAGTTTCCTGTCAATACACATTCAAACAGTGATGCTGGGAGAGTATAATTCCATCCATTTAGGTTTCCTAATTCTTTCTCTATGACATGAAAATCAGCACAATCGAAGGACTCAAACTCATCCCTAGTCTGGATTCAACCCATCTTCCAAGTGGTTTTAGGGTCTCAACTGTTAAAGAAAATGTTGCAATAAATAGGCTTGTGATTTACTGAGAATGAATCCTTCCCTAATTACCCACTTTGGACACTCCCTTCAGTTTCCTGGTACTCATACCAGGTACATTTTAATTGTCAACTGACACCCTGATGTAGGAAAGCCTAGTATTGTGACACCATACATTGGATTGCGGTCTTGTGCTACATAACTGTGGAGAGCAGCTGTGTACAAATAAGTTACACAGTCGTCTCTTCTGCTCTCAACTGTGGGTGTGACGACCTGCGTCAAGCTCTTACGTGTAGCTCTCTGGAAAGGCAGGCTATAGCCTGGAACTTTAAGCCCAAATCATTTTTTCTTCCTTAAAGTTGCTTTTGTCAAAGTATTTTATCACAGAAAATAACAAAACAAATATGCCTGATTAATCTAGAAAGGGAAGTTTCACAATTGCTCCCCTTAATATTTAAGATGTTTTATGTAAAGGTGGTATCATCAGGGCTGTGTTCAGTCCCATAAAAGGAAAGCTACTTTCTTCTGGTCAAAAGAATGGGGTCCACATTCTCTCTCCCTCTAGTCCTGGAGAGACATGACATTTCAATCTGTTCCGGTGATTAAAACACTACATACTATTGTCGCCTCCCCTAAGTTCATCCAGATAGGCCTGTCAATCACTTGGCTAGGAGACTACCCCATGGGAAATCTGATTCACCTGAGAAATCCTAAGAGAAGAGAGAACCATTAATTCCCTTAGTAAGATAATATACGTGTACTCTCCAGAATTCCCTCCCTGTCTGGATTTTGCTGTTGCTGTTTTGTTTTGTATTTGTTTAAAGTAATGTCAATTATAATTTCGTCATTTTCTTCCTTTGTATATCTTTCAAATACTGGCCAAAAGCCTAAGCTTACTTTTCTCTGACAGTTTGGGCTTTCTCACACATTCTTAAAGAGCCTTTATCCCTCATTCACCTGCTTGTCTATACCCATGTCTAACTTAAAAGATGATGTTCTTGCCTCCTTCCTGGCAGCCATCAAAATTCACAGTTCATCTGCCCTGTTGTCTTTAAAACTCTAATGAGATGTTCCTCCAGATTCATTTCTGAGTTCCTTTATGACTTATTTTATTAACGAATCTAAGATCCATTAAAGAAGACCTGATTTTTAAATAATACATCTATCTCTTAAAATTATAGAAAATAATTTCTTGAGAAAGATTTGGCTATCAAAAGTCAAAAGATATAATTGCATATCTTCAAAAGACGCAATTAAATCCAAGAGAAGGAGAAACTTTGATCAATAAAAGCAAGATGAAATCTACCAAGCATTTAAACTTTTATTTCAAACTGAGGTATTTCTCTATATCACTAAGCAGAACAACTATTAGGCCTGGGATGCAGATGGTGTCACCTTTTCTTTCAATAGTAAATCAATAAAGACAAATCTATCTGGTTCCAATTTGGAGTAGTCCTATTAGTGGAATATGACACTAGGCCACCCTTGGTTTCTGCATCACCATGTTCTCTACCAAAGGAATTCAGACAAGATACACAGACTGATAGTCTGATCACGTCACAGAGAGAAGGGGAGAATATTTGAACACTGAAAGTTGGCCATAGCAAGAATAGACTCTTGCAGTGAAGATCATTCTCACAGTGTGAGAGTGGCCAAGACTAGAGAGAAGATTGTGCCAACATACATACTGTTTTCTGCTCTTTAAAGTCTCTCTTTAGGTGTGTTATGTATGCATGCATGCATATGAAGATTCACATACAAGTTCACTTGCTATATGGCATGTGTATGGAGTAGGAGAACAACGTTAAATGGTCTCTGCTGGTCCATGAGCCTCTCTACCTCCTGTCCTACCATAGAAGTTTATTACCACATCTGGCTTTCCATGAGGATCTGAACTCAGATCCTTATGTTTGTTCAGCAAGCACTTTAACCACTGAGTATCTCCTGAGACCCTAGGCTTTATATAAATTTCCTAAAGTCTCAACAATAAACATATGTCTTGAAGTGTCATCACTAATACAGGTGACTGATGGTCACATTTTAATTAACTCTCAAAGGGGGAGAGTAATACTATGCATTTCAGTTTTACCAGAAAGTCTCTACTAGATATTATGAACTTTGGCAGTTTAGACTGTCACATCTTTATCCAAGATCAAAGGTACAATTTATACCCCCTACCCCAATACTGTCATATAACAAAGTGGATTTAAAAAATGAATGAAAATAGAGATCTATAAAAATAACCAGAAAAAAGCAGCTGTACTTCAGAGGGTCCCAGCAAATTCCAACTACCCTGTCTCCTTCTCCCCTTTTTTTAATGGAACTTAGACCTTAGGAGGCAATTATGATGTTTCTTTCCTCCATTCACACACTACTTCAGATTTTAAGGAGGTGCAATTCTTCTCTTTTATTATTAATCATTCCATTTATTTATATCTCAAATGATATCCCACTTCCTAGTTACCCCTGTTCTTCCAATGGGGTTACAATCCCAGTACACTCCTCCAGTCCTCCTTCCAACTCCCTCACCATGTTCCCTGAGCTCTGTCTGATGGTTGGCTCTAAGCATACACATCTGCATTGGTCAACTGCTGCAATTCTAATAATTTCCACTTAGCACTCTCTCCTCCGTTGTCTTCAATCCTGACCATTTCTGACTAGCAACCTGACCATCACTCATACTTCACATTTCTGGCATGACAACTTTTAGTCTCTGGAGGTCACCACATTCTTGGCAAGATAGCTGCTAGGTCAGAATTTCCTGTACCTGGTGTGTGATCTTTCCTCATAGAGACTACCTCCAGGGTGTCTTGCTAGTGGTGATTTTACTATTCTCACCCAAGACTGCACCTCATAGAACTACTGTTAGAATACAGATCAATCTGCTGCTCAGATCATGTCTACCTAAGTAATGTCTCTCTGTTCTCATGCCTGATTATTTATAAAGGCCCCAAATGAACAGGCCCCAAGCTTTCTCGGCTGTGAGTGGCACCACACATAGTAGATGCATATTAACTTAATGGGACTTCTCTTCCCAATTTCCAGAATTCAAACTCCCCTACCTTTCTCTGCTACAATGGAATTAAAGAGAGCCATATCTCAAGCTTATACTGTGGGCTATACATCAATCACAGAGCATAATTTCCAAGACCCTCCAAAACCAGTAAGAAAGGATTGCCCATTCAACTTTGAACTCTCCACAAAGTCCCCAAAAGCTAGTGTCTATCAATGTGTAAATAACTCTTCTTTTCTAAATATTCTTATCCTAAGGATAAACTGCCTTAGTGTCTCCATTGAACCTCAAACAGAAACCTTTGTTCTACTAAAATCTCAGGTTAGGAATTGGAGCACAAAGCTTTTCATGAAATGTATTTGTCAAATTTTCGAAGCCTTATAGAAGAATTGATACCTGGTAACTCTGTGGCAGGAATTAGCTCTCCATTAAAAAGTAAGGACAAGGAGAATTTATGCTAGATTTTAAGCTATTCATGTAGCCTAAGAGAAAAGCAGGACCAATTATGTAGCCTAATATCAATCAATAACCTATAAAATAAGTAAAATTTGTTGAGAGGAAAAGATAGATGAAGGCAGACATAATACCTGACCACTTCATTGAGTGGATTAAAAATACATGATCTCTGTTCAAACTGACTTTAGAAATCATGTAGCTCACATGGGCTCAAGGATGACCACTCACACTCATTACTAAATCTATCCAAGTCCTACCTAAGAGTAAAAATGTGACACAAAGGAGGACAATATATTTCCATTTGTCCCTTGAAATCCTTCTCACTCTCATGAGTTCTTCCTTACTTTTTCTTAATTTCTACATTTGTTCTGCTCACTCTGCTACACTTCCTAATTCTTCTTGGGTGTGAGGCTATGCACTTAGAAGCCACTCTTGTCTCAGGGTGGCTTTGATTGCCACTCGTTACTTGCTACTCTAACTCCTTGAGTTAAGTTCATCAAGAGCAGGAAAAGACTTTGTTGCCCTCACATAGCCTACATCAGCTCTACCCAATGTCACTATCTCATCCCTCTTTTGGCTAAAGAAATCATGCATGACTCCCTCAGGCTCAGTATTTGACAACAGGTTCCACTGATCAGCACTGGACAATATGCACAGCTTCCCAGTCCCTCTTCTGCTTACCATTGCTGTGAAGCATTACAAAAATCAATTCAAGGAATGGCCCTTAACGTTCCGACACTTCCAAAGATAAAATATCTAAACCACAGACCTCAGAGTCTATTGGACAATGCTAATGTGCAGGACAAGCAAAAGTCTAGGAAGGTGAATCATTTAAAGTTTCATTTCCAGTTGTTTTATCTCTATTTTTTTAAGTGCTAAGGCTTGCCTGTCTGGGAAAACAGGTTTTTCCATTTTGCACAGTTCTAAGCAGCTTGAAATTAAGTTAGAACAGACTTTAGCAAGTTATCACAAAGAATTTATATTTACCAGTTTAAAAAGCTTCCAGGAAGATTTAGCAGGGCAGGGGTATTTCAGCCACAACCCATTAACTCTATTTATCATCCATTAAAAATGTCTGGGTGAAACCATTTTCAATCTATGCTAATGTGCCTAGTATTGCTATGGCATATCATACTTAATTTCCACACTGTATTACATGGTTGCATTATATATCTCTGAATCCAGAGGTAGCAGATCTCACAGCTTCAGGATCTCATTCCCACACAGCTAGAGAGTGTGACCACAGGGATGTAGTTTCTAGCCTCAGTGTAGCAGACGTCAGAAATATGGGGCTCACTTCTCATCTTTCCAGTCTACTGAACCTTTCCAGTCCAGGAAAGGAAGCTTTGAGCATAAAATAAGCACTATAATTTAATATTATTGATACAAAAGCAGAATCATCACCTCAAAGGGGATCGGAGATAGTTTATTCTGAAGTCAAATGTGAGTTACCAAGCCTAGTAACACAGATTCAGGACTATACTAAATCCCACATTGTAATGTGGATGTAACCATTTCATGAAGTTTTATGGTACTAGGACAAAGAAAGTCATAAATGAAGGCACTTTTAAAATACACTGGTGGACAAATTAGATAGTCAGGTTAAAGCAAATCAGGGAGATATTTTCTATAAGCCCCAGATACTATCTGGCAATATTCCTAACCTTGGTGGAAGCTTGTGATCCCTTAGGTTAATGCATCCCATAAAGGTTTTATTTGCTAGTTCAGAAACTGTGGTAGAAAAGGGGACAAAAAAGATAACCTGAGATAAATCGTAATGGAGCTCTGGACATGTAACATTCCAATCCCTCCACACTCACTGAAACTCTAATCAGTTAATCACCTTTGAAAAAGCGTGAATGTACAGTGTGACTCCTTTGAGGAAGTTTTATTCACTGGTAGTGTAATCATCTCTCCTGTGTGTGTCTCTGTGTGTTAGGAGTGGTTTGTGGGTATCTTCTTATTTTGCCTCTTTTCTCTGTTCATTTGCATTATGTTGAGTAAACATCTATTATGTGTTACTGGTGGCAGTTGGTGCAGTAAATAGGATTTATACTTATTGAAAATTTTCTATATTTTCTGCTTTCTGTTAAATAGCTTTGGGCATTGTTTCATTAGATACTCACAGCTCTGAGTTAAGCAATACAGGTATTAGGGCTGTTTTGAGAAGGGTTGGTGCTTATCTCCAGGGAGATTTCAGGGTACTTTGTGTTAGAACAAATAATTGAGCAGAGACACAGAGCAGCAGAGGCAGGGGCAATTAATTACAGAAGACCCACTTGGAAAGGCAGAAGCATGATGGAGCAAAGGAGAGGTGTAGAAGCTTGAATTGCCTGGCTGCACAGAGAACGGTGGCTTGTAGAATACATTTGAAGTGTGGACTATCCCGCAAATGCTCAGTCTCATGTTCATACACTTTAATGTAGCTTATGTCCCATAAACACCTTAAGCTTCCTCCTAAGTCACCTTCTGACAGAGTGTCTTTGTGCCAGTGGTTACACTTACTGGGAGAGAGGCTTCGGTCTTCCTCCTTACCAAGTGTGTGTTTGTTTTTTTGTCATTTCGAAGTTTACACACAACGCCCACTCTTATCATCATACCCATGTTAGATATGAGGACACTAAAACAAGAGAGCATACATGAGTTGTCCAAGACAATTCCAGTGTGGTCTTATGGTAAAACTCACTTCTTACTAGGATAGTGCAAAGGAATTACAGTCAGGGACCATGAGTTTTAAAACATTAAAACTAGTTTCGAACACATCTCTATTAATCAAGATAAAAACCATAACAATCAGCATACTCTGGCAATAGGGGAAAAAAGATTATTTATTCCTATAGCTCAAGATTCTGGGGTTCAGAATTCAATGAACTCTTGGTAAAAATTTTCTATATCCTATTTCTTATGCAAAGGCTGTTGAGATGGTTAAAGAAGTAGTAGTCACTTAGGTAGAAGGTGACTGTCATAGGTGACATAAAATTTGTAACCCCATTCATTCTGCTTTTTGAAGCACTTGTTATGTGGCCAGGCATTATCATGAAGAAATTCTTTCTGCAGACTGGTGCCAGCAGCAGCTATCTCAATATTGGGTCCCTCTCTTAGATTTGCTGAGCACACAACTTAGGTGTGGTGGTTTCACTAGGATTCAGAAAACAGTAGTAGATAGAGCTGCAGTATCCACCAGTAACTGTGACTTTGTGTGTGAGTGAAAATTTGGTGTAGGGAAGTACTTTGTCATTCTTTGATTCAACCCTTGTCATTTTTCCTAGGCAACCTGCGCTTCTCACAATCTAATTGAGAAATGGTTTTATTTTGTTACGTAGATTGTTTTATATACAAGGGGGAGATAGTTTATTATAAGAGGAGGAATGAGCTGTTTTGTTTATTTTGTTCTAAACAGTCAGCTCATAAAGCACTTACTTAATCAAGTTGTTTACCTTTACAACCTAATTTAGATACCAAAATCCTTTGTCAGTCCACAGTGAGTTTCTTGATGACTTATGTAGTTGTAAAAGATCAAATTTGATGGTTGCTCTCAGTCAGTCACTGTCAGCATCACATGGTGAATCCCTGTTCTTCTCTTCTTCAAGGCTTCCTCTTTGATACAAAACCACTTGAACCCCCATTGCCCTGTACAACCTTTAAGGTTCTGGAGGAATATGTTGTTGGTGTTGCAAGTTATTTATATTACTTTATTACCCATTTTGAACTCAAATTGGAACATGAGCTTGAATTTGCTTTCTGTCTAATATCATTTCCATAGCACAAAATCATTATAAACAGTAAGTAATGAGTTCTTAGCAAAAAAGAAACAATAAAGCAAGAAATGCTCATTAAAGCCATGTGTAATGCAACCAATTTATTTAAGATTATAGTCCAATATCAAACGGCAAATTTCAACAATGCAAAAAAGAAACCACAATTACTTTTGCATTTACCAAATATAAATCACAGAGAGACAGAACAACAAAGAGTTACACTCACCACAAGGAGGAACAATCCTTTACAGTCAGCAGGATGTTTCATAACCCTCCTGTGAGGTATAAGCCAATTATCAAGTAAAGGACTGGACTGAGATTAGGAATGTATGCCAACGTGTGCTAAAACCTATCATTGAAATGGCTCCAGTTTTGGCATGAGCTCATAGGGAGGATTTTATTGCACAGCTGGGCTGTAAATTGGACTGGAGAGAGACATTCCTAGCCTTGTGCAGACTTCCGTTGTATTGTTCTAACCTCCACTACTTTTGTGAGCTTTGTCAACTTGACATGACCTAGAATCATCTGAAAAGAGCATCTGAGAAGAGAATCTGAAAAGAGAATTGAGGAGAAGCCTTGGTCAGATTGTCCTGTTTACGGGAGATTGTCTTCACTATTAGTTGGTGTAAGAGCAGCCAGTCCAAGGTAGGTGGCACCGTTCCCAAGGCAGTTGGTAGTAAAGAGGGTGGCTGCACATAAGCGTACTGGCCAGGCATCAAGCAGCACTGCTTTGGTTTCAGCCATAGTTATTAGACTGTGAAGTGAGTTCCTTGACTTACCTTGGAGTTCCTAACTTACTCTTCTCTAATAGTGGATGGCGACCTGGGATGAAAAACTAAATGAAGCTGCCCTTAACAAACATCATCAATAACATACACTCTAGTGAAAATACTGGAACATTCCATGACCAAGGTCAAAGCAGAGGTATTGAGGAATAGAAGGTATAAACAATGCCTCTTTAGGTACCCAAGATCCTACTAAGTAGAGCTGATGTAAACTCTCATATGTCTGTTGACTGGGCCACCAACCAAGGTGGTTGGATCTAGGCCCCCTACACAGTTGTGTGTCCCTCTGCATGAACATGCTTTCTGAGCCCAATGTCTCATGGTGACTTCATTTAAAAATATATAGTATAAACAATGTCCTTCACTTTGATGGACTCACAAATGTTCAAGTAGATCATGTCTTAATTTTATACTCTCTAAATCAAAACTGTGAGCAGTGCATGCAGAACGGTTGGGACACATGGAAAGTGCCATTCTGGGGAACATTCTCAATGTGAGGGAAAGTATGCTGGCCTTCTAGGGTCAGGCATTGTTTCTGCCTCCCCAACTCCTAGATAAAACGAATGTCCACCATGCCCAGCACTTACACTTTTGAGGAAGGTGCTACACTGACTGAGCCATTCCCACTGCCCTGTACTTCTTTGTAGACTTTGTTTTCTTACCTAAAAGAAGACGATGCTTAACTCATTGAAGTATTATATTTTCCAATCCTAGTTCAAATGTATTTCTCATAGACTGCTCTCTTAAAATTGTGTTAAAATCTGCAATACAGAATATCATGATTGAATAATAGGACACAGACAGTTAATCCATTGGGTTCCCATTAATAAATGTAGAAGTTGATTTATTCTGATTTATTACTATTCTCATGAGTAGGTTTTATTTTTTTTCTTAGTTTCAATGTTCATTTTCTATTGGACATTTTTTACTTACATTTCAAATGTTATTCCCTTTCCCGGTTTCATGGGCAAAGACCCCCTATCCCATCCCCCCCTTCTTCTATAAAGGTGTTCCAACTCCCCAACTACCCCCCATTCTGGCCTCCCAACCCCTTTATATTACACTGGCAGTGGGGGTTGCAGACATGGCAAGACCAAGGGCTTCTTCTTCCATTGGTGCCCAACAATGCCATCCTCTACTACATATGCAGTTGGAACAATGGGTCTGTCCATGTATAGTCTTTGGGTAGTGGTTTAGGCCCTGAAAGCTCTGGTTGGTTGGCATTGTTGTTCTTATGGGGTTGCAAGCCCCTTTCGCTCTTCCAATCCTTTCTCTAATTCCTCCAACAGGAATCTTAGCACTGCTTTTATTGTGTCCAGTAAGTTTGACTATGTTGTGCCTTCATTTTCATTATAGTCTAAATAGTCTTTAATTTCTTTCTTAATTTTTTCCTTGACCAAGTTATCATTGAGTAGAGTATTGTTCAACTTCCATGTGTATGTGGGATTTCTGTAGTTTTTCTTGTTATTGAAGACCAGCCTTAGTCTGTGGTGATTTGATTGGATGCATAGAATTATATCAATCTTCTTGTAAATGTTGTGGTCTGTTTTGTGAGCTTTTTTTTTTTTTTTTTTTTTTGTGGTCGGTTTTGGAGAAAGTACCATGAAGTGCTGAGACAAAGGTATATTCTTTTATTTTGGAATGAAATGTTCTGTAATTATCTGATAAATCCATTTGGTTAACTTCTATTAGTTTCTCTGTGTCTCTGTTTAGTTTCTGTTTCCACTATCTGTCCATTGATGAGAGTGGGGTGTTAAAATCTCCTACTATTGTTGTGTGAGTTGCAATGTGTGCTTTGAGCTTTAGTAAGGTTTCCTTATAAATGTTCATGCCCTTGAATTTGGAGCATAGATATTTAGGATTGAGAGTTCATCTTGGTGGTTTTTTACTTTGATGCATATGAAGAGTCCTTTCTTTTCTTTTTTTGATACCTTTTGGTTGAAACTCGATTTTATTTGATATTAGAATGGCTACTCCGGCTTGTTTCTTTGGACCATTTGCTTGGAAAGTTGTTTTCCAGCCATTTACTCTGAGGTAGTGTATGTCTTTGTCTCTTGGGTGTGTTTTCTATATACAATAAAGTGCTGGGTCCTCTTTACCTATCCAGTCTGTTAGCCTATATCTTTTTATTAAGCAATTGAGTCCATTAAGAGATATCAAGGAATAGTGATTGTTGTTTCCTGTTATTTTTATTGTTGGAGGTGGAATTGTGTTTGTGTGTCTCTCTTCTTTTGGTTTCATTGTAAGGAGATTTTTTTCTTGCTTTTTCTAGAGTATAGTTTTCCTCCTTGTGTTGGAGTTTTCCATCTATTATCCTTTGTAGAGCTGGATTTGTAGAAAGATATTATGTAAATTTGGTTTTGTCATGGAATATCTTGGTTTCTCCATCTATGCTAATTGAGAGTTTTGCTGGATATAGTACTCTTGGCTGGCATTTGTGTTCCTTTAAGGTCTGTATGACATTGGCCCAGGATCATCTGGCTTTCATAGTCTCTGGTGGGAATTCTGGTGTAATTCTGATAGGTCCGCATTTATTTGTTACCTGACCTTTTTCTCTTACTTCTTTTAATATTCTTTCCTTTTTTTGTGCTTTTGGTGTTTTGACTATTATGCGACAGGAGCAATTTATCTTCTGGTCCAATCTTTTTGGAGTTCTGTAGGGTTCTTGTATGCCTCATGGGCATCTCTTTCTTTAGGCTAGGGAATTTCTTTCTTCTAAAATTTTGTGGAACATATTTACTGGCCCTTTAAGTTGGAAGTCTTTGCTATCTTCTATACCTATTATCCTTAGGTTTGATCTTCTCACTGTGTCCTGGATTTCCTGGAGTTTTTGGGTTAGGAGGTTTTTGGATTTACATTATCTTTGATGGTTGTGTAGATGTTTTCTGTGTGATCTTCTGTGCCTGAGATTCTCTCTTCTATCTCTTATAGTCTGTTGGTGATGATTGCATCTATGACTCCTGATATCTTCCCTAGGTTTCCTATCTCCAGGTTTGTCTCCCTTTGTGCTTTCTTTATTGTTTCTATTTCCATTTTTGAATCATGGACAGTTTTGTTCAATTCTCTCACCTGTTGTGTTTTCCTGTATTTCTTTAAGGGAGCTATTTATGTCCTTCTTAAAGTCCTCTATCATCATTATGGGATGTGATTTTAAATGAAAATCTTGCTTTTCCAGGGTGTTTGGATATCCAGTATTTGCTTTTGTGGGAGAACTGGGCTCTGATGATGCCAAATATCCTTAGGTTCTGTTTCTTAGGTTCCTGTACTTGCCTCTTGCCATCAGGTTGTCTCTTGTGTTAGCTTGTTTTGTTGTTTCTTACAGTGGCTTGATCCTCTTGGAGGCTTGTGTGTCAGCACTCCTGTAGACCTATTTTCTTTAGCTGGATTTGGGAACAGAGATTTGCTCCTGGGTTTGTGTGACCTGAAGAGAGGCAGGTTGCTTGGTATAAGAAGAGTTGGTTTTACCTCTGCTCTCAGGTGTGTAGGCCCTTCTAGAGACTGGATTTCAGCTCCTGGCACAGGCAGAAACCTGAAGTGTTCTGCCCCTGACTGCTCCTAGTTCCCTGTGCTCAGAGGGTACAGAGGGCACTAGGTAGGTTCCTCTAGGGTCAGGGATGTGGGCAGAAGTCTTTGTCTCCTCTGATCTCTCATGATTGTCCACACTTCTGAGGTTCCATCTCTCTCCTCCATGGAATTTACATGTAAGGAGCTGAGGGACTTGTTCAGTTCAGTTCTGGGCACAGGCAGAAACCTCAAGGTTCCTGCCACTGACTGCTCCTATATTCCTATATCCAGAGGCCACTAGTCAGGTTCCTCTTGGGCCAGGAATGTGAGTAGATGTGGTAGTCTCCTCTGAGCACTCAGGATTGTTAGCACTTCGGAGAATCAGGCTTTCTCTCCCATGGGATTTGTGTGTAGGGAGCTGTGGGAACGGTTCAGTTCAGTTCTAGGCCCAGCTCATGAGTAGGTCTTAAAAACTATTTTTTCTCCTCAGAATTATATGAATTTCTCATTTATTTTAATACTACAGAATGTTCATATTCAATTATGAACAAGAATGAATGATTTTCAAATGCTTAAATTCTTTTTATGATAAAAACTCTAAGGTTTGATCTTGACATTTTATGTTTATGTTAAACACTTTGATATTTTCTAATATTTTTTGATTATGGGGTATGATGAGTTTGATGTATGTATTATGAAAACTTCTGATAGAGTTAGGTTAGTCATTTTTATTTTAAAACATTTAAGATTATTTCCTCCTGTATTATAAAGATTATTAATACAATCTTATATGAACACAAAAAGTATTTGCAGAAAGTTTTTTGGTTATAAATTCAGTTTTATCCATAACTTTAATACTTAGACTTTGTATTTTATCTTTATAATTTGTAGCTAGAAATAAATATAGGGAAATAATTTATTTCATCTATTATTAGATTTATCAAATAAAGTTAATCATAAATGTTATTATTTTTAATGGCTCTGAAATTGTAGTGTCACTTTTTCCTCCATCTTGCATTGGAAATGTGTATCTTTCTCACCCTTACCCCTGCTCTAGTCTTGCTTATTTTTTTAATCTCATTAGTCTTTTTAAAACACTCAATTTTGGCTGTGTTAATTTTGATAGCTTGTTGTACAAGTAGTCCATGCTATCAAACAGAAGAACTGGAAAGGTCGAAGCAGGGTATAAAACCCCTGGCAATCTCATAATTGAGAACTGTGATTCCTACCAAGTTTTACTTATTCTATTTAACCATGCCACCCCACTGAGAGTGTCATGACAACAGGTCATGTAGCATAAAAATAGAGAGTTCTTCATGCTGATAAGGTTTCTAGATAGGCCCCCGAATGTTTAGCCAATGAGCTTCCCTTCTTGCTAAAATTATTTAACCCCTGGTTTACCCCAAGTAAAACATATGCATTCCCATCGAACATAAATAAAGCAGTTTGAACAAGCAAGGAATGTTTTCTTCATGAAGGATTACTGCAAGGGAGGCCTTCAGTGTAAAGAGCCGCATCTAACTTTCCTAGAGTTGGCCTTCTCTCTTCCAACTGCTCTGTGCTATCTGCACCCTCTCAAAACCAGACCAGATTCCCCCCTGGTGCATAAGGGAATGGTGGACCTGCAGCCCACCTTTCTTAGCTCCTCAATGTCTCTAGCAATGGCTGGGTACACAAGAGATTAAGAACCATGGCATTTGTCCCAACCTCTGCTGTTTTTCACCCAAAAGAGTATGGGCTATGACACTTCGCTTGGACTGAGTTTTGACTTCCCTGAGCAGCGTGACAGCAGAGCACAGTCATCCCAGCAGACATGACACCGAGGCTGACAATGGTTGACTTTTATTGCTGCTTAATGTATTTTTAATTTATTTTATCTGATTACTTTTATTAAGTTTCCTCTCCCTCCTTGGCTTTCTAGTGTACAAATATAGATAAGTAACTTTAAACATATTTTCTTTTTAAAAATATGCATTTTAGCTATGAGTATAGTTCAAAGATTGGGTATTCTACATAATAAAAATTGCACAAAAGTTATCTTTGTTTTATTATTCAGTTTGAAATTTTTTTTGCTCAAGCTAATTGTTCAACGATTCATGAAATATTTAGTAATGTTTTATAATTTCTAATTATTCAGGAGTTTTATAAGGATCTTATTGCTATTAATTTTATTTTAATTAATTACATTATAGAGAATATAGTGTGTAGGATTTAAATATCTCCAAACATTCTGATAATTTTTTTGTTTTCACTTATAAGGATGTGTAGTGTGTGTGTGTGTGTGTGTGTGTGTGTGTGTGTGTGTGTGTGTGTGTGTGTGTGCACACTTGTGGGTGCAATGCATGCAGCTCCCAGAAAAGGGAGCTGGGTCCTCTGGAGCTGGAATTATAAGCCCTTAAGCACCACCCAGTGTGGATGCTGGGACCCAATCTTTGCTTTCCCTAAAGAGCATTACCCACTTTTAACCACTGAGCTAACCTCAGCCAAGACAGTCTCCTTTAAGTATGAGCTACATGCTTACTGGGGTTACTGGTTTGTACGTGTAAGGTGCATGCATCAATGGTATTGCATCCTAGACTGTTATACTTCTGCATGTCTTTGTCATCTAATTCTTCTGAGAAAGCATTTCACAATTGTTGAGTGTGGGACATCAAAATCTCCAACTCTGAATGGGGATTTCTTTCTTTCGTTACTTGTGTCTATTTTTGTTTCAGAAACTTCAAACCTATGCCTTAGATTCATGGAAATTCCATATTAACACTGTTGGGGTAGAAATCTCAGCTCATGTCTGGACAATCATGACAGGCCAACATAGTTCCACATGGAAAAGTTTAATGAGAGAAGAAGAGTAGAAGAGGAGAGGAGTAAAGGCTGGCCATGAGCTTGTGGAGGGAAGAGGGGAGGGGGATGAAGAGAGAAGAAACAAAGGGGAAGAGGGGAAGAGACCAAGAGCAAGAGAATGAGAAGGGGCTAAGCAACCCCTTTTACAGTGAGTCAGAAATACCTGGCTGCTGACAGGTAACTGTGGGGGTGGAGCTTAGGCAGAATGCCAACAAATATTACATTACATTTTACTGACCTTTTTATCTTCATGAGTTGGTCATCACTGTATGCCATATTCCTTGTCTGCCTTGTACTATTAATGTACCATATTAGTTTCAAGACTCTTCTCAAAAATCTATCTTTAATTTTACTGCCATTCTTTTAAATGACTTGAAATGTGACATTTTATCCAGTGTCCCGGGTTTTAAGTTGAATCTTCTTGTTGTTAGTGTTAGGCACTATTGATATAGTCGGATAGACATTCAGTACTTTGCTATAGTTTTCCCATTCATACCATGTTTTGGACATGCTTTTGCTACTCTTTTATTGCTGTTTGAGTTAGCTCAATATCCTTTGAATCCATTGGATCCACTGTGCTGGTTTTGGGTTGTCTCAATTTTTTACTTTTTAGAAGTTGTGTCTTTAACTTGTCATAGTCCATGAAGAAACAACACTGGCAATTAATATATTATTATTTCAGTTCATTACTATATGCAAGAAAGGTCAGGATCTTACAGTAACAGAACCCCAGCCTCTGTATGAATTCTAAAGTATAAACAACAACTTGTAATGATTCTGTAATTGCTATATTAGCCATTGCCCTTCGTGTATTTTCATTCTTCTTCGTATATTGATTTTGGAGTCTGAGGAGATGGCTCCTTGGGTAAAAGGCTACACAAACCCAACAATCCTTCAGTCTCTGGAACACAGATATGACTGGGAAAATTTATCATCCCAGCACTCCTACCAAGTGATGGGAGGTAAAGACTATAATCAGATGGAAATGCATAAGGTAGCAGAAATAACTGTGAAAAGTCTTTCTTCAACAAGGTTCAAGTTAAGAAACAACTCCAAAACACTGTCCACTGACCTCAGGTATACTCTGGCAAATATACACCTGCTTCCTGAAACATACATGTACAAAATAATAAGTAATAAAGCAAATATAAAGCAAAAACGTTAATTAACTAAAAAATTACTTTGAATAAAAAGTCTGGATTTTTTTTTATTTACTCATGAGGGCACATGTATATGTGTGTATGTACACATGTATATGTGAGTGTGCACATATGTGTGCATGTGTACATGTATGTATATGTATATGCACACATATATGTGAGTGTATGTGCCCATGTATACGTGAGTGTGTGTTACGTGTTTGTAGGGCAATATTAGAAACAGTGTTTATAGTTCTGTGTAAAGTCACACATTTTATATATTATAACTAACTGTGATTGTAATAAAAAACAACCTAGAGGAAACACTTGTCTTTTAATTTTACCAATAGAAAACAAATTTACAAACTTCTTGCAAAATAAACAGGTGATAAAATTGTATAGAATTAAAATATACAGGAGCAGAATAACTTTATAGAGGTGCTTTAGGCAGTTAAATTTTTTTTTTGCATTTTCATGGTATTTACAAATGTGTGTGTTGACTCTAAACAGTTGTATTTTTTCCTTTAAGGAGAGTCCATTAGATTATGTACATGTTATGGTCCCCAAAGCCTTGGTTTCCCAAGACAAAAATAACTGTGACAGCACTTAAGGAACTTTCTAACTTCTAGTAATCAAGAAAAGAATAGAATTGGAAGCAGTTCATATTTTGCCCAAAGGTTCAAAGAAGAGCACAGAGTTTGGGGGAAGGGCAGATGGTGAGGAAAGAGCCGACCAATCTGTGCTCTGTTGTTTTATCTCCTTCAATTGGAAAAACAAAATTGCCAAGGGAAAAAGCTTAAAATTCAACCTGATGGTTTATGTGATAAGGGTTTCGTTGTGTGGCACTGCGGGAATGAGTATTTAATAAAAAAAAAAAATAGCAAACCTTCAAAGTTCAAACTCCATTAAAGCTGATGCATACATGCTTGCATACACACAAATATACATAATTGTATACAATATGCATATATATACATATATATGCATATATGTGTGTATATATATGTATATGTATATATATATGCATATTCCACATCCACTAATTTTAAAAACAGTATTCACCACTGGAGAAATGAAACACAGATACTCTAGGGGAACTGATTCCTTTAGGTCTTCGTCATATCCAACAAAGTGCTTCACTGGAGGAGTGAGAGGACTGGGAAAGCAACAATGCTTCTATTATCTGTTAGGCTCAATTAAGACAACAGCTGTGTTCCAAAATAAATAAGGAAGTGGCTATTTTGCATTGGAATGCACCAAGGGACCCACACTAAGACAGCACAGATGGCTCCAATCAGAGACACTGGAAAGTTACCATTCTCTTCCCTTTTCCAATGTGAGTGTGACTTTGAGACCCCACGTCATCTTGCATTCTTACTCGCGTTATGAATTAGGCCCCTAGCTGTGGTACCTATGGCCTGGAGAGTTCTGCGAGAGGTGGGTGCTCGCTTTCTTTCTGCCAATTTTTAGACTTCATGTTTGTTTTACATAGAAGAGAATATCAGAGCCAAATTTTAAAAACACTGTTAGCAACACAGGTGTCTATGAATAACATACTCCTGGGGAATTCAAATGGAAATGAAATGACACTTTCTGATACGTTAAGCTAACTGTCAGACTGAGATCTCAGAATCCCTGTTTCCATTCCTGATCCAGCTAGTCACTCATTTTAAAAACTCTAGCTTTACTTCCTACATTATCAAAATGTCTCTAAAATTACTCACTGAGAAATATCTTCCATTGCTTCAACTTTTTGATGAGAAAATCAAAATCTCTAATGTCCTCCAAACAAAGTTCCATATGTCTCAAGGAGGTAAAATGCATACACATATAGGAGTAACAATAACAAAACATCTGCTTGCACTACCACTTGTTAATATATACTCATGTTAGGGGTGACAAGCGTAAGAAGTGGGCTGAAAAGGACCGTTTGTGGCCATCTGCTTCCTAAGCATTATTCAGACCTATGAATACCTCTAGCAGCTCTTGTGCTACCCACAGTGTGATCCATCCCTGCCAGTCCAGCTTTTCTGACATAGACAATGGGCACTTCCCTTGCCCAGACAAGGAATCTGAACCAAGCTCTGTTACCCATAATGTAGCCTCTAGCGGGAAGTTTCCACCTTTTCCTGAAAGACACCACTCAGACCACTCTGTAAGCAGACGGTGAGATGCAAGGTAACAAGAGAAGCTGCAACTACCACTACTAAGCTGTAACAGACTTAGCCTTCTGCAACAATAGAACTAAAAGTTAGTCATGTAAACGGGAGAGCAAAGGAAGCCTAGTCTGCTTAAACCTAGTGTACATAACTGTCCCCCATTTGCTCAGCATGCAAGATGATCTGTGAATTAACCAAACAAAATAAAAATTATTTCAGTCTTTGTCCAGTTTCTGCCACAAGATCTATAAAAATTCCCTACAACATAATTAGGTGGCGCTTTCCCTCTTCAGGGTCCCTCTCCCATTTAGAATCTAATCTGACCTCAGCTCTGTCCTCTGGAGCTTTGCTGGCTTCCCAAGGCTCTGCTCCCTTCCTGTGTCCATTACATCTTTCTGCTTTCTACTTTCTCACTATAGTAAACCCTTTTAAAAATCCATCCTCCCTGTTTACCATGAACTATGTTTTTCAAAACCCTAAGAGCAGGGATGTCCCTGGCAATTTGTCTGATACTCCATTTCTCTAACCTGTTCACAATCAAACTTCACAATAACTCACACGAATCTGCCATCTATGTCCATGGCAATGCACTTTCTTCTCAGCACTGCCTCACAGAATTTCTACAGTCCACAGAATGCTAGGCCTACTTCTCACTTTCTCCATGTGGCTGCCTGCCCCCATCTCATAGTCCTC
Organism: Rattus rattus; assembly: GCF_011064425.1. Classification (NCBI taxonomy): domain Eukaryota; kingdom Metazoa; phylum Chordata; class Mammalia; order Rodentia; family Muridae; genus Rattus; species Rattus rattus. The sequence continues at coordinate 3,433,349 of NC_046160.1, forward strand.
TGACCCTTTCCCAAAGCATCAATTTCATTGTCTTAATTCTCCTCTCCTTCACTGTCATCTCGCCATCTCACTCATTACATCCAAATCTCATCCTCTTTACCCAAGACTCTATGCATATTCTTCTGACCTAACCAGGGAGACAATCACATACACCATTTGTGTTCAGCTCCTTCAATTAGGGGAATGTTCATACTTGACACCCTCGGCTGTTCATATCTGATTTCTGATTTGGTAGGTGTTGGCCTTGGTTCACGTATGGGCCCTGGCCAGTGTGGCTACTCTTTGAGCTTGCACGTGTTGCTAGTCTCAGCTCTTGGTGGTGTCTGCTAGCTTAAGCAGCCTATGCTTCTGATCTACGCTAGTCATTAAGATATGAAGCTCCTTAATCTGTAGATGCTCCTCTTTACTCAGTCAGCATTGTCCCCTTATGAGATCTTATCCATGATTTTAGCTTTCATTGGAACCAATGCAAATCACCCAACAATCCTTACCTCTACACAAGCCTACCTCAGAAATCCAGACCAATATATCTGATTGTCTACTAGATATTTATTGTTTGATTTCTCCATAATTTTTCACCCTTAGAATGTGTGATCATTTTGCTCAAAGTCAGCCCACTATATGTACAACTTTACTAAATAAATAATAGCAAAACCCATCCCTCTTCTGTTTAGTCAACTTGCTATTGATTCTCACAGCAGCCTTTTACTTCTTTATCACTTTAGATATCCTGCCAGGCTACGTCCTGCCTCTCAAACACATCCTGTCGGTAATCACTACCTTTAGTGTGATTGTTTTACATCTTTTACTGGGCAGCTTTAGTGAGACAGCCTCCTGTTTACCTAAGTGATCTTTTCTTTAAAATAAGTCTTATTGGGTTCTTCACATGTTTGAAACACTTATTGAGTATCCAGTTTACTGAACAGAGAGAGGAAAGCCCCTTTATCCAGAAGCCAGTGAAGTTGTACTTTACCTCTCCTCCATGCGTGTTCCTTCCTGTCACAAACTTCTTTAGCCTCCTCGACACCTCCCTGATCTCTGGAGCAGATTACACTCTGGGACACTGGCAATTCTAAGTCAAAAGAGTTTGACATAGGTTGATCAGTAAGCAACAAGACGAGTCAGAAACCCAGATTCTTTCCATGAACTATGAAAATTCTGCTGGAAGGAATCTGCACAAGAAAGGGACCCCCTTAAAAAGCCAAGAATAATCATTTTAATTTCCAGCTTTAGCAATTGGTTTTTGTTTTCCTGTGGCTGGCAAACATGGTCCTTTTACTCATTCACAATACAGCAGTTAGGAGTCAGCAAAAATAAAATAAAGAGCTCTTCCTTTTTTTTCTTTCAGAAAAGTAACAGCAAATATTAAATAGCATTTAGTGTTCAACTGATTCAATAGCTCATTAGAGGTCTGTAGACCAACTTCTGTGGAATTTTCGAAGTTTAATAGAAACGTTTACCAAAAGCACTAAGCCATTTTTCAGAATGACTTGGTGTCTCCAATACTGAAAAGAATCATTTTGAAACACATTTTCACACATCACCTTAATTCAACTTGAACTAAATTCATTTATGAGAGCTGCTGGGATGAGCATCGACTTATCTCTGCTGTGAATTTGCCTACAATGGATATTGTTCAAGTTGCATGGATCATTGGGCAGAAAAGAGCACTTCTGCCCTTCCATGTCCTTTTCCATAATCAAAGAAACTTGCAGCTTGTTATGTGTTTCCATATGGAAAACTTCAGAAATGGCCCTTGCCTGACGCTTGGGAAGAAGCTGTACAAAATGATCTGCTGAATCCTTTGGGGACAGAGTTTTTCTGTTGAGAGCTATGAAGGACATGTCCAGTGAAGAGGAGCAAAATCAGAGAAGTTGCAACATAGGAACGAACTTCCCATGTCCAACACATACCTGCTAAACCCAAACTGAAATATACTGCTCTTAGTGTAGCCTCCAAATTTAACTTTGTGGGGTTTCTTTAGCTCAAATGCACATTATATGCCATTTATAAATGAAATGCCTCTTGGGTCTCTGTCCTATGGTTCTTTCTCAGGCCTTAGAATCTTTCACTGCTTCCATAATTGGCTATGCAGTACTGGCTGCCAAAGAACAACCCTTTGTTAGCTTTCAACCTTAGACTACAAACCAAATTAGGTAAGTCCTACTGAATAAAGCATTTAGATCGCCCCAAAAATACTTCAAGTCCAGTCTGTTAGAACCTGCCTGGCAAGTTTTCACTCTTCATCTACTCTTTCATGTTTCCTCATGCCCAAAGAAGGCACTAATTTACTCACATTGGTACACTATCTATTGCCACAATGATGATGATACACAATGTCACCCCACACCCATTGACTTCTACTGGCTTGTATTCCCACACTATATGTTCAAAGGTTGACTACCAGCAGACATGTTTTGTGTGAAGTGTGGCTGAACATCTCTGTTTCATGTTTCATATCAATTATCATGGCTAGAATTATGGGGTGGTTCCAAGTCAGCTTTATGATATATATTTTGGGATAAAAGGAAAGTGACTATTCTGATTTTTTTTTCAGATACCACATTAGATAATATTTTGGACAAAAGCACAAATCCACTAAAGCATTTATTCATGTTATTCCAAAATTATTCCACTGGCAAAAGTGAACAACCTGGCAAAATTCAACAGCAATTGGAATGGAAGCTATCAGTTTTCTAGAAATAATCAGTTTCAGTCTGTCACATTTGATCAGTTTTCATGTAACAGCTGGTCTTGGTTATCAACTTGACTAGGTTAAGAGATACATAAGACTGGTTGAGCACACCTATGTGCCTGCACAGTCACCTATAGAGATCATTAGTGTGCCAGGTAGTAACTAGGAGGTAGGACCATCTAATGGGTTGGAAGCCTGTATTAGAGAAACTTAAATGAAAGCAGGGTGTAAATATATGCAAAGCCCCTTTCTTTATGAATGAATGTGTATCTGCTACCATTCTCTGGTGACTGCAGCTTCTTCAGACTTTCAGGAAAAACTCAACAACCTTAATTCTCCTGAGGTCATCCATGTCTTCAGTTCTATATTGAACTACTTAGACTGAGCAGCTTCAAGATTCTGTGCCTGCCCAGTGTGTGGATATCCATTGCTTCTACTATGTAAGCCAAGCCCAAATATCATCTATCTGTCTGTCTATTTATCATTTATCTATAATCTATCATTTATCTTTCCTCTATCTATCTGTCTGTCTATCCATCCAACTATCTATTCATTTATGATCTGTCTCCCTCTAGAAAATCCATATAAATATTAACTATTTCTTTACTTTTATCTACATGATACCACTACTTTGAACACTAACATATTTAACAAATCACTAAATCCTGATGGTTGAACTTTCTCTAAGTCTCTAAAATCAGCAGCTCAGAACTCACTCTCACCCTTCTCTGGAGGTCCACAGTTGTTGTTGTAAAAATATAAAAAATAAAATAAAATAAAATAAAATGCTGTCTTTTATCTTCCACTATATCCAGCAGCACAGTGCCCCAAGATATCTGCCTGATGTCTTAATTCTCAGTCAGCAAAGCCTCTCACCTGGTTTGCTCCATCCTATATCACACTGCCAAAGGCCTCTCTCTGAGCCTGGCAGCCATCTCTCTACCTATCTAGTTCCCAAGGCAGCTTTCCATGCCAGAAACACACATCCCAATTACATGGCAGCCCCTCTGCTGCCACACACTCTCCCAAAATCAATTCTCCACATGAAAAACCACACAACACAATAACCTTTTACCCAAGTGATAAGATATAATTGCCCACCTAAACATACCAAGCCCAATACACATCCATCCCTTAAAAACATTCATAACTTCCTGTAAAGGTACAGCATGGAATCTAAACGTCACCTGCCATATTGTCCTGCCACGGCTTCTCTCTCTCCCTCCTGTCTCTTTCTCTTTTCTGTCCCAGTCTCCTCCTCTTCCTTCAAACTTCTCTCCCGCCCATCCGTCCTTCTCCTCCAATGACAGGCCTCCTTCTATCCTGTACCTGCCCCTCACCTGTATTTTACAAATTCAATGGGGAGAAGGTTCTGGTGAAGTCACCTGAGTCCTGAGTAGTGACTAGGCAGCTGTCCTGTCCTCAGGGCAGTGGAATTAGCATCAAAATACAGATAACTCCAGGGCAAACCACAACATGCCGTAGTTGTCACAAGTATCTCTATATAGAGGTCAGCTACTCAGTCTCTCTATATATTGAAGCTTTAATATCCATTCTAACAAGTTTTAAACTTGTTGCCTTTAACAAGTGTGTATATACACTAGAGTCTGGGGATATAACAATAACCAAAATCTAGGAGCTCAATGGAGTCACTGGAAAAAAAAATAAGTTATGTAGTATACCAGACAGTAGAAAATAGGACTGTGTACAGGGTCCAGGAGAAAAATCTTAGGAAGGAAGACTGATCTTACAAACGGAGTGAACACAGGGGATCTTTCTGAGGAGCTGACATTTCAGCAAAGGTCAAAAGAGAGTGAAGAGTGGAGACCTGGGAACATCACTGACATAGTGTGAATGCATAGGTGACAGAGTGGCTAAAGTACAATGTGTAAGCGAGAAGGTTCACATGATGAGATCAGAAAGATTTCTGAACCACAAAAGTATAAAATCTGAACTGATTTTTCAGTTCAGTACTAGGACATAAGGAAGAATAAAAAGCAAACTTTAATTTGAGTTATAACTGATCTTATCTTTCACTACTTTTTAACCAAATTGTTTGCCTTCCCATTTTTTGATAACACCACTGAGAACAACTCTAGAGGCCTGCATTACTCAATTTCAGTAGAGAAACAGAATTATGAAATCCATGGTCTAGAGAACCAATTCCCCACTTACCAGATGGCTGTTTCCTTGCTAATTCTTCCACTGGCTTCTGTTTTTCTGTTACACATCACTTCTCTGGAAAACCATCCTTGACACTCAAAAGAAGTGTTAAACTTCTTCCAGTGTGGTACCCAAGTATCCCTTACATACCTAGAAGATATAAATCTCATATTTTAAAAAAAATATTTACTTATTATTTTGGTAGGTGTTTTGCCCTGTGTACCACATGTGCACTGGCTGCTCACAGAGGCAAAATAGAGGGCATTGTAATCTGAAGAACTAGAGTTTCAAACATTTGTGATTGCTGGGAATGAAATATGGGTCCTCTAGAAGTATAGCCAGGGCTCTTAACTGCTGAGCCATTCAGGAGACACGAATCTTAGCCAGAGGTTAAACAACTGCTTGATTATCTGAATTCTTCATTTCTTACTTGATGGAGACTTTCTTGCTCACTACTACATGTGTGTGCTTGTGTGTGTGTGTGTGTGCATGTATATACACATGTACATATACGTTCTATGTTTACTGATACATACCACAGAGTAGGTAAAATAGTTGACAGTTGATACATAGATTATAGTTAGATAGATACATAGACAGATACATAGATAGATACATAGATAGATACATAGATACATAGTGATAGATAATAGTACAAAAATTTAATGAGAGTCTTTTTTAAATTTACTATAAAATTATTATAAAGATTAATTTAATTGTTGCTAGCATTAATAAAAGTACACAGAGATCTAGCTTTCAAACACTTCAGCCCTATGATTTAGTACTGATTTATCATTTAAAAAAATACATTGATCCTATTTTTCTAACAACCTTTTTGGATGTTGTACTTGTTCTGTTTCCCATAATACCATTTTGTTGTAAAATTCATACTGAATTGTGGATAATGTTTAAGAGTTATGATTCTCATTGATGGCAACATTTTAAAAAGTGAATTATTTAAAATTAAAATTAAGGATGGAAAGAATATTTTAATTAAGAGTAGAATATCATGCACTGCCTACCACTTAAAAGATGGCCAATGTTAGAGGGGAGCAAAGGCTTCTCTCTTTTCGTCTTGTGTGTTGGGTAAGTGTGTAAGTGTGTGTGGTGAATACAGACATGTGTGAATGCATATGTGATGCATGAGCCAGAGACACACCTCAACTACCTCTATTCACTTTTCTGTAGTTTTGAGACAGGGTCTCTCACTGAACCTGAAGCTCACCAAGATCACTGGTTTGGTTGCTAACAACCTCCCAGTATCCTGTCATCAGTTCATGGTTACAGGTATGTGGCTGCAGTAAGCTTTCATGGAGCTTGGGGGATTTGAACTCAGGTCCTCTTGCTGACATGGCAAGCACTGTTACTGAGCCACTTCCCCAGCCTAAGACCTTCTTATCTTCTCCACCTAAATGGATAAAAATGATAAAAACAATCAATCCTTATCATTTCTTCTGCTTTGTATTCAACACATAATTCACGTACTCTCCTTTTGAATTTGATACTTGAAATAGTGAACCAATTTTATAGCTGGATAAATGAAAAGGCCCAGTGAACTAGTACTTTAAAAGAGAAGAAATAAGTAGAATGAAGCTAGATTCAAATAGGATTCTAAATCTTGCAGTTCGTCAGGTAAGAGAGACTGTTTAACAAGGCCGCCAATTCAGCTCACCCATCTACTCAATGGGTTAATGGAAATTCAGTTTAAATAAATTGAGCTGGGAGCTGTGAACCAATCTGATTTGCAAACTTATAATTTGGTTTTAGTGTCTGCACCTTCCAACCTACCTGGTGGGATTTGAGTATTTGAAAATGGCGAGGCATGACAGTGATTAAAAGCACAGACATACAGCCTGCTTCTCCGGCTCTGAGCGCCATTCACTGGAGACCTTGCATTGGTTACTTTACATTTTGACCTCAAATTCCTTGTCTATAGAATAAAGACAATAATATAGTTAACCTAAGGGGATTTGTGAAGATTAAATGAGTTAATATCTTCAAATGGCCTCAGATAAGTCTAGACTCTCAGTAAACAGCTATGCAGGTTGAGGATCATCTGATCTAGTCCTCTGCTCCGTATAATAAATGGCTGCCTTTCCAGAGGCAGGAAGCGCTGACGGAGAAACTTTCCGTATGAGGAATACTGAAAGAGGACACACTGGTGTTGTAGCTGGTAATAAGAGGTACCCATGTCTAACATGCAGAAAACGCATGGCTTTCTTTTTTATTTCATATTTAGGTGAAGAAAAACCCATGTAGTTTTACAAAAGGGGTTTTTGGTTTAGAAAATTAATCAGAATTTGAGCACTAACTTTGAGGTTAGATAGATGTCCTTTTCAAAGGATACTGACACTGACTTGTGTTATCTAAATTGTAAAAATATTTATAAATTTATTTTATGTAATTTAAGGCCAAAGAGATGTTTAAAATGGATATCACTTGACAAATATTTTAGGGCTACAAATAAAAATATAAGCAAACAAAATCCAGTTGAAAAGACTAGGAAGCACCTACATGTCAGAAGAAGAAGAGAAAAGTGAAAAAGAAGGGGGGAGAAGGAGGGAAGCTGGGAGGGAAGAAAGCATAGACTGTGAGAGGGAGGGATGGAGGAACAGAGGGGAGGCGGGAGGAAGGGAAAAGGAAGGAAGGAGGAAGGGAGGAAGGAAGGGAGGGAGGGAGGGAGGGAGGGAGGGGGGAGGGGGGAGGAAGGGGAAGGAGGGAGGAGGGGGAGGGGAGGGAGGAAGGGAGGGGGGAGGGGAGGAAGGAAGGAGGGGAGGGGGGGGGAAGGGGAGGGAGGAGGGGAAGGAGGGGGGAGGGGGGGGGAGGGAGGAGGGGGAGGGAAGAGGGAGAGAAAAAGGAAAGAGGGAGGGAGGGAGAGGGAGAGAGAGGAGGGAGGGAGGAGAGGGGGGAGGAAGGGAGGGGGGAAGGGAGGGAGGAAGGGAGGGAGGGAGGGAGGGAGGGAGGGAGGGGGGAAGGGAGGGAGGGAAGGGAGGGAGGGAGGGAGGAAGGGAGGGAGGGAGGAAGGGGGGGAGGAAGGGAGGGAGGGGGGGGAGGGGGAGGAAGGAGGGGGGGAGGGAGGAAGGAAGGGAGGGAGGAAGGAAGGGAGGGAGGAAGGGAGGAAGGAGGAAGGAAGGAGGGGAGGGAGGAGGGAGGGAGGAGGGAGGAAGGGAGGGAGGGAGGGAGGAAGGGAGGGAGGGGAAGGAAGGGAGGGAGGGGAGGGAGGAAGGGAGGGAGGGGAAGGAAGGGAGGGAGGGAGGGAGGGAGGAGGGAGGGAGGAAGGGAGGGAGGGAGGGAGGGAGGGAGGAAGGGAGGGAGGGAGGGAGGGAGGGAGGAAGGGAGGGAAGGGAGGGAGGGAGGAAGGGAGGAAGGAAGGGAGGGAGGGAGGGAGGGAGGAAGGAAGGGAGGAAGGAAGGGAGGGAGGGAGGGAGGAAGGGAGGAAGGGAGGGAGGGAGGGAGGAAGGGAGGAAGGAAGGAGGGAGGGAGGAAGGGAGGGGAGGGAGGGAGGAAGGGAGGAAGGGAGGGAGGGAGGGAGGGAGGGAGGGAGGGAGGGAGGAAGGGAGGGAGGAAGGAAGGAAGGGAGGGAGGGAGGGAGGGAGGGAGGGAGGGAGGGGGGGAGGAAGGGGGGGAGGGGGAAGGGAGGAAGGGAGGGAGGAAGGAAGGAGGGAGGAGGAGGGGAGGGAGGAAGGGAGGAGGAAGGGAGGAGGGAGGAGGGAGGAAGGAGGAGGAAGGAGGAGGAAGGAAGGAAGGAAGGAAGGGAGGGAGGGAGGGAGGAGGGAGGAGGAGGGAGGGAGGAAGGAAGGAAGGAGGAGGAGGGAGGAGGAGGGAGGGAGGGGGAGGAGGAGGAGGAGGAGGGGGAGGAGGAGGAGGAGGAAGGAAGGAAAAAGAAAGACCAGAATTTTTAAAAAAGAAATAGAAGTCCGCTAACTCAAGAGTTAATTTAGGCTGCATTCTCTCCGGAACAGAAAGTTCCTAATAAAGTTGCCCAGACAACAGCAGCTCAGTCCCAGGGCAAGTGCCCCTTTGATTTCTCACCATGCTGCACCAGCTCACACCAAGCCCATAAACAGCTTGAAGGCCATCCAGGGCCTTTGCAATTGCAGATGGGTTCTGTTAGTAGACCCAGGTGGCTACTAAGGGAAGGCTCAACACACTGAATTCAGCTGGTTCAAGGTGTGGGCAGGATTTGGGTCATGGTGTGGCAACTGGTGCATATGAGGAATCTCACGAACCCAGGAGCAGAGTCAGCCACGGTCAGTCCTCCCACTCACAGAGGCAGGACAACAGATATTCAGAACACATCGATTGCTCTGGTTCTATTCACTCCTTCCTCAAAATATTTTTTTAATGTTTTCCTTTTCTTGCTCTTCTTCCAAGTAAGCATGTGTGTGAGTTTTATACTGAAGACTTGGTTAATAACATCTGGTATATAGAAGTATCTATTGAGAAAAAACAGGGCAATCTGGAAGATTTAGATCCTGTAAGTCTCCTTTGTGGCATTTGATCATTTAAAGCCAGTTGTTGCTTTTCTCTCTGAATGTGTCTCTTCTCTTCAAGCCTAGAAGTTTCAAGAAATGAGACTGCACTTATTTCTCATTCAAGTCTGACCTGTGTACTTGATGTACAAAAGTGGTGTTTCCAAAGTGAATGGATGCACTGCCATCTAAAAAAGCAATACCAGTTTAAAATCATAGACTTTTATGCCAATGCTATGATTCTTTTGAAAAAAAGCTTCTCTTAATTATACAGTAAATAATTTGACAAACCCTTTCAGCTATTCAAATAAGAGACAATCATAGAGAAGAAAACTTAAATAATAGGAATGATCATGTTTCATATTTAGAAAGTAAGAATTCTTCTTTGAAAAAGTTAGTGGTATGTGGCTATAACTCTCAATGGATCTTACCCCACGCAGATCATGTTGGAATAAAAACAGATAACTAAATGGCTAGATAGGCATAATGTAAATAATGAAAAATACTCATCAGGTCATTAATACTTGACAATGTACAGCACTAATATATTTGCCATCTAATGTATAATGATATTTTGTGTGTAAATATGTCTCTAGTTTCATCATGAATTGTCCCCTAATTTAGCTGCTGAAAGCACCTGATATTTCAATGTTTTTGTCAAAATCTAGGGAAGTCTATCCTAGATAATTCCAATACAATGACTCTCAAGCTTTTGGTTTTAGCATTTTGGTCACCTGAACATGACTGGGGTGGAACCACAGCACTCACTGCCCAATGTATAGTCATGTGACTGTCATGTAACTAAAGCCATTTAAGCACACGTGCTCGCGTGCGTGCACGCACGCATGCACACACACACACACACAGAAGCCCTTAGAAACAAAATAATAGAAAAATTTTTAAATGATGCAATATTATTGTTGTTTGATTGTAAACTGTGTGCACTCTCACGTTTATATTTTGCATGCTGATCTTGTATGGCATTATTCTGAAAGCTTTGAAGGCTTTAGCAAGTTTCATGTATGAATAAGAGCAATAAGTCACTAAGGATCGCATTTGAAGGATGTGCCAGGCCTGAATCTGAAATAACACACCCTGCATCCTGTTTTATTGCCATGAGAACAGGTGTCTGATGCACATTAATGTCATCATATATGGAGCTATAACCACAACCCCTATCCCCAGACCCTTAATCCTAACCATAACTGTAAATCCTAACCCTCCCTAACCCCAAACCTAACACTCAAAACAATATAGGCAATTGACTTTAACTTTGGTTGCCTCTGACCCCAAACTCTTTGGACAGAAGCCATAGAAATAGAACTGAGACTGATCCTAAAGTCTTCTAACTTCTATGGGAGAACCAACTCTCAGGATTTCTAAAGATTCTATAAAAGCTTCCAAAGAATAAAGCAACCAAAAGTCTTTCTCAACTATATTTCCTGTGAGCCACAATAATGACCAGATCAACATGCTGTCCCCAATGGTGCAGTGTTGGAGGTAACCAAGATCTCTGGGAAGAAATTCATGTCTGGACATGTAAACCTACCAAACTTCCCATGGCTGGAGCAATCATAGACCCCAGATAATAACATTCTACTGACATTTTTCTAAAACAATATAGTTGTACCTTTTTCTAAATACTTGTCGTCATACCCATGGGCCAGTGTGCCTAACACTCTTTATTAAGAAACCCTTTTTTTTTTTTGCAGGTGGGGTCTTTTACAAAGACCAGCAACTGATCAAAATATAGATAATAATTGGCTCCATTTGTATGTCTACAATGCAGCTGCTACATCTAATGCTCAGGTAGCATCAAAGAAGAGGTAAGATCCAGAGAATCAGAATGTCCACCACAAGACATTATCACATGACAAGGAAAATGCAACCATGAAGTTCCAGTGACTCAGTATCCTGAAAAAGACCTGCACAATGACCAGTGGGGATAGGTAAGATTTTCACAAGGCCTCCATACCCCAGACGAAGAGCTAGTCAGTGGATGACTGCTAAAGAAAAGAGAATCAGTTTTCATTAGGGACAAGTTCCTAGATAGGCTATCAAATCCCAAGTGGTCAACGCCAAACATGTGTACATGTACATTAGTAACACTAAAGTGATGTGTGGGGGGGGGGGGGAGAGGGAGGGAGAGAAGATGGTTGTACATCTGTGTGTTTGTGCATGTGTGCCTGGGCAAGTGTGTGTGTGTGTGTGTGTGTGTGTGTGTGTGTGTGTGTGTGTGTGTGTGCGTGTGTGTGTAATAGTAATAATTACAGAAAAAGAAGTCATTAATTTGAATGAGAATAGGAACAGAAATAAGAGTCATTAAAGGAGGAAAACTAAAAGACTAGAAATGATATAAATACAGTACTCATGGTATGAAACCAGTAAAATTCTTAAAAGATATAAAACAATAACAAAACTGCTTCTGTACAACAATAAGAAAAGTGGTGAAAATTGCTGTGAACAGATCTAACTCTTGGGTAAACTGTAAAGAAAAAGTGGAAGATAGAACCACAGGAAATGCATTAAGTTCTCGTTGTAATGGTTTAAATCTTAAGACACTACCTCGGAAGAGGGGATGGGGGACAGGGTGGTAGAATGGTTTGTGATCATTGGTGGTTTTTACCTTTTACTTTCTGAAGGACTTTTTTGTTTATTTCTGGTCTGTCATGGATTAAGATAAGGCCTTCTTAGGCACATCTGGTATGCAGCTCACAGCACAGTGGTGTGATGGAAATGGCTCTGCTGAGGCAGGAGGATTTATTACTATATTTTCTGAATTCTATATCATAATCCTGGCTTCAAATTAGCTATGTTGGAAGTATTTACACATAAAAAAATGACCAACACTACAAATCAAATTGTATTTGTTTTCCAGGGTTAAAAATTAGTTCGTTATGGGTAATGAATAAGCAGAAAACATTACAGTTTGGGGGATTAGAGAAAATAGACTATATTTGTGGCTTTCTGGAAGTTGTCAGACAAAGTTTCATGAGAAAGACATACTTAACAAATTTGCCTCCAAGTCTGTAGAGGCCTGGACATATTACTCAGGATTTTTAGCACCCTATTCTTGTCAACTATTGCGACTAGAAAATGTGATGCCATATACCATGCAACAGAAATGGTAGAACATGTTTTCAAAAACTGTTTCAGTAGCATGTGATATACCACATCGCAACATCTGTACTTCCCTGAGAGGGCCTTAAAGCACCAAAAGTTAATATTATCAGATCCTAATATCTCATGGAAGAAACACTTCATTAGATGCAACACAATTAAATCTTGGCTTTTGGTTCATTTTTATGAGGGTTTGGTTTTGAAAATTTCAAATAATTCATTTCAATCACATTTTTTATAAGCCAATTTAGTATTTATTGCAAGCAATAAAAAAGAATGCATATAAATAACACATACATACACATACATTTTTTTTTATTAACTTGAATATTTCTTATATACATTTCGAGTGTTATTCCCTTTCCCGGTTTCCGGGCAAACATCCCCCCTCCCCTTCCTTATGGGTGTTCCCCTCCCCAGCCTCCCCCCATTGCCGCCCTCCCCCCAACTGTCTAGTTCACTGGGGGTTCAGTCTTAGCAGGACCCAGGGCTTCCCCTTCCACTGGTGCTCTTACTAGGATATTCATTTTTAAAGTAATTTAATTATGTACTCTGTAAATTTTTTTCTTTTTTTATCTTTATTAATTGAGTATTTCTCATTTACATTTCGATTGTTATTCCCTTCCCGGTTTCCGGGCCAACATCCCCATAACCCCCCCCCCACCTGTTCTATATGGGTTTCCCCTCCCCATCCTCCCGCCATTACCACCCTCCCCCCAACAATCACGTTCACTGGGGGTTCAGTCTTGGCAGAACCAAGGGCTTCCCCTTCCATTGGTGCTCTTACTAGGCTATTCATTGCTACCTATGAGGTTGGAGCCCAGGGTCAGTCCATGTATAGTCTTTTGGTAGTGGTTTAGTCCCTGGAAGCTCTGGTTGGTTGGCATTGTTGTTCATATGGGGTCTCGAGCCCATTCAAGTTCTTCCAGTCCTTTCTCTGATTCCTTCAATGGGGGACCTGTTCTCAGTTCAGTGGTTTGCTGCTGGCATTTGCATATGTATTTGCTGTATTCTGGCTGTGTCTCTCAGGAGAGATCTTCATCCAGTTCCTGTCAGACTGCACTTCTTTGCTTCATCCATCTTGTCTAATTGGGTGACTGTATACGTATGGGCCACATGTGAGGCAGGCTCTGAATGAGTATTTCTTCTGCCTCTGTTCTAAACTTTGCCTCCCTATTCCCTGCCAAGGGTATTCTTGTTCCCCTTTTAAAGAAGGAGTGAAGCATTTGCATTTTGGTCATCCTTCTTGAGTTTCATGTGTTCTGTGCATTTAGGGTAATTCAAGCATTTGAGCTAATTGCCACTTATCAATGAGTGCATACCATGTGTGTTTTTCTGTGATTGGGTTACCTCACTCAGGATGATATTTTCCAGTTCCATCCATTTGCCTATGAATGTCATAAAGTTATTGTTTTTGATAGCTGAATAATATTCCATTGTGTAGTTGTACCACATTTTCTGTATCTATTTCTCGTTGAAGGGCATCTGGGTTCTTTCCAGCTTCTGGCTATTATAAATAAGGCTGCTATGAACATAGTGGAGCATGTGTCTTTGTTATATGTTGGGGCATCTTTTGGGTATATGCCCAAGAGAGGTATAGCTGGGTCCTCAGGTAGTTCAATGTCCAATTTTCTGAGGAACCTCCAGACTGATTTCCAGAATGACTGTACCAGTCTGCAATCCCACCAACAATGGAGGAGTTTTCCTCTTTCTCCACATCCTCGCCAGCATTTGCTGTCACCTGAGTTTTTGATCTTAGCCATTCTCACTGGTGTGAGGTGAAATCTCAGGATTGATTTGATTTGCATTTCCCTTATGACAAAGATGTTGAACATTTCTTTAGGTGTTTCTCAGCCATTCGGCATTCCTCAGCTGTGAACTTTTCTTTAGCCCTGAACCCCATATTTTAATAGGGTTATTTGTCTCCCTGTAGTCTAACTCCTTGAGTTCTTTGTATAATTTGGATATAAGCCCTCTATCTGTTGTAGGATTGGTAAAGATCTTTTCCCAATCTGTTGGTTGCCGTTTTGTCCTAACAACAGTGTTACAGAAGCTTTGTAGTTTTATGAGATCCCATTTGTCAATTCTTGATCTTAGAGCATAAGCCATTGGTGTTTTGTTCAGGAAATTTTCTACAGTACCCATGTGTTCAAGATGCTTCCCCACTTTTTCTTCTATTAGTTTGAGTGTATCTGGTTTGATGTGGAGGTCCTTGATCCACTTGGAGTTAAGCTTTGTACATGGTGATAAGCATGGATCGATCTGCATTCTTCTACATGCTGACCTCCAGTTGAACCAGCACCATTTGCTGAAAATGCTATCTTTTTTTCCATTGGATGGTTTTGGCTCCTTTGTCAAAAATCAAGTGACCATAGGTGTGGGGGTTCATTTCTGGGTCTTCAATTCTATTCCACTTGTCTATCTGTCTGTGTCTGTACCAATACCATGCAGTTTTTATCACTATTGCTCTATAATACTGCTTGAGTTCAGGGATAGTTATTCCCCCAGAAGTCCTTTTATTGTTGAGGATAGTTTTAGCTATCCTGGGCTTTTTGTTATTACAGATGAATTTGAAAATTGTTCTGTCTAACTCTCTAAAGAATTAGATTGGTATTTTGATGGGGATTGCATTGAATCTGTAGATTGCTTTTGGCAAAATGGCCATTTTTACTATATTAATCCTGCCAATCCATGAGCATAGGAGATCTTTCCATCTTCTGAGGTCTTCAATTTTCTTTTTCAGAGTCTTGAAGTTCTTATCGTACAGATCTTTTACATGCTTGGTTAAAGGCACAGCGAGGTATTTTATATTATTTGGGAGTATTATGAATGGTGTCATTTTCATAATTTCTTTCTTGGCTTGTTTCTCATTTGTATAGAGGAAGGCTACTGATTTATTTGAATTAATTTTATACCCGGCCACTTTGCTGAAGGTGTTTATCAGCTTTAGTAGGCCTCTGGTGGAACTTTTGGGATCACTTAAATATACTATCATATCATCTGCAAATAGTGATATTTTGCCTTCTTCTTTACCAATCTGAATCCCCTTGATTTCCTTATGTTGTCTGATTGCTCTGGCTAGAACTTCAAGAACTATATTGAATAAGTAGGGAGAGAGTGGGCAGCCTTGTCTAGTCCCTGATTTTAGTGGGATTGCTTCAAGTTTCTCTCCATTTAGTTTAATGTTAGCGACTGGTTTGCTTTATATGATTTTTACTATGTTTAGGTATGGGCCTTGAATTCCTATTCTTTCCAGGACTTTTATCATGAACCGGTGTTGAATTTTGTCAAATGCCTTCTCAGCATCTAATGAAATGATCATGTGGTTTTGTTCTTTTAGTTTGTTTATATAATGGATTATGTTGATGGTTTTCCATATATTAAACCATCCCTGCATGACTGGGATAAAACATACATGATTATGGTGGATGATTGTTTTGATGTGCTCTTGGATTCAGTTTGCCAGAATTTTGTTGAGTATTTTTGCGTCAATGTTCATACGGGAAATTGGTCTGAAGTTCTCTTTTGTTGGGTCTTTGTGTGGTTTAGGTATAAGAGTAATTGTGGCTTCATAGAAGGAATTCGGTAGTGCTCCATCTGTTTCAATTTTGTGGAATAGTTTGGATAGTATTGGTATGAGGTCTTCTATGAAGGTCTGATAGAATTCTGCACTGAACCCGTCTGGACCTGGGCTCTTTTTGGTTGGGAGATCTTTAATGACTGCTTCTATTTCGTTAGGAGTTATAGGGTTGTTTAAATGTTTTATCTGTTCCTGATTTAACTTCGGTACCTGGTATCTGTCTAAGAAATTGTCCATTTCCTGCAGATTTTCAAATTTTGTTGAATATAGGCTTTTGTAGTAGGATCTGATGATTTTTTGAATTTCCTCTGATTCTGTAGTCATCTCTCCCTTTTCATTTCTGATTTTGTTAATTTGTACACACTCTCTGTGTCCTCTGTTTAGTCTGGCTAAGGGTTTATCTATCTTCTTGATTTTCTCAAAGAACCAACTTTTGGTTCTGTTGATTCTTTTTATGGTTCTTTTTGTTTCTACTTGGTTGATTTCAGCTCTGAGTTTGATTATTTCCTGCCTTCTACTCCTCCTGGGTGTATTTGCTTCTTTTTGTTCTAGAGCTTTTAGGTGTGCAGTCAAGCTGCTGACATATGCTCTCTCCTGTTTCTTTCTGCAGGCACTCAGAACTATGAGTTTTCCTCTTAGCACAGCTTTCATTGTGTCCCATAAGTTTGGGTATGTTGTACCTTCATTTTCATTAGATTCTAGGAAGTCTTTAATTTCTTTCTTTATTTCTTCCTTGACCATGTTATCATTGAGTAGAGCATTGTTCAACTTCCATGTATATGTGGGCGTTCTTCCCTTATTGTTATTGAGGACCAGCTTTAGCCCATGGTGGTCTGGTAGGACGCATGGGATTATTTCTATCTTTCTGTATCTGCTAAGGCCTGTTTTATGAACAATTATATGGTCAATTTTGGAGAAAGTACCATGAGATGGTGAGGAGAAGGTACATCCTTTTGTTTTAGGGTAGAATGTTCTATAAATATCTGTCCTCCTCCAATTCCTTCCAGATTCTCCCTAGTTTTTTCTTTCCAGAGAACAGCCAGGTTTATTCTGAAGTCAAATATTTGTGACTACAGTTCCTAAATATCAAATTCCATGTTCAAATTTTGTAACAAATTCCTGCAGTTTTCATAGCAACAGAACAAAGAAAATTTTAAACTAAGGCACTTTTCAGAAACATTGGTGAGAATATCACTATAGAAATCTTCTTTCCCTTTTATCTACCAAATCTCATTTTCCTTCTCTTTTTTAGAAACCAAAAACAAAAGCAAAATATAAAAAGCACACAAAATGTCACGAAGCTCTACTAGTGTTGGCCAACTAATCCTAGTCACAAAGCCAGCCCTGGAGTGTGGTTTATATACCCAGTGTCACTCTGTTGGAGGGAATGATTTGACCTCTCTTGTCAGCTCCAGTTGCAAATAGTTTCTTGGCTATGAGTGGATTTTTCCCCCTTCTTCCATTTCCCTATGCTAGGATTTTTTTTTTTGCTTGAATTTGGCTACATCTCATTTACTTTGTCCCAGTCCCTGTGAGCTCATGTGTGTGTCAATCCTGCTGTGTCTAAATGATGCTGTTCCTTCAGAGTCATGTACCATGTCTGGCTCTTCTACTTCCTCTTCTGCATAGAGCCCTAAGTCTTGAGAGGAGGGATGTAATAAAATATCCACTTAAGACTGAGTATTCCAAAGTCTTTCTTTGCACATGGTCTAGTTTAAAAAGTGGAGGTTCCATCTGCATACTGTGGTGACTTAAAAAATGTCTGACTAGTAGAGTTGGAAACTAAAACTGTAGTGTTGTTTGTGCCCCAGATCATTGATACCACTTGTTTTGTTTCGCTTGTTGTTTTGCACTTTGGTTTCTATACAAATAAATTAGATGATCTTTTAACTCTAGAGTCCTATGACTCAAGAGGCATAAGATGTGAATACAGGACAGGAATGACTCACACACTGGAAGGTTGTTTCACACCAAGGAGATAAAGCTTTGCCTGGGACCTAAAATGCATATTCAACATTACCGCGTCACCGGGTTGTAGTGAGTCTGCATGACTTCTTCCTTTACCTTGGAAGAACATCACTTTTACCTCTTTCTGGCATCATTGTAATCTCAATTTGAAGAGTGAAGAGAATCACCTATAATCCCATAAGGTATATCTAGAATTTAACCTGCTTTGGACGTGATTGATTAAAAAAAAGCATAATCAAAACAGTTCGGCTCAGAAGGAACCCCGGTGGGTTCCTTGAAATGCAGTATACTTAAGGACACTCCTCTGTCTGTGCTATTCCAACTTGATTCTTTAATGATTCAGGTTTTTAGATTTAGAATTAGCCAAACTATTTTCTGGCATTCAGTTTTAAAATCCAACCTCAACTTCCAAATCAAAAGTTCTTGCATGAGTTTCAGATGCATGATTAGAAAGAACACTGCTAGGCAGGTACGAACTAAGCAGAGAGAAAACTTTATGCCAATTGTTCCAGCAGTGGAAAAATGAATTTTGACTTTTCCACAGCTATATGGCAAACCATTTTGTCACTTGTCCAGAAAGACAATGTCAAAATTACAACGAAGAAAGTGTTCAGATAACTGGGGTGAAATTTACTACTATAAACAACTTAGGATTAATTTGCTATCCCCCTTCTTTGATAATATTGTTTCTTTTCTTCTCAAACCTGCCCCATTTATTAGCCTTAAAAGTTTAGTGGGTGCAGTGACTCAGAAATTTAAAATACTCACAGCTCAATTCCATAGAAAATACAGATTTATTTTAAGTTCATTTTCCAGGGGCTTTGACACATGAACTACACTGATGTTTATCTCCCTTAACCCCTTTGAAACTTTTAGAGGGATATTTACTTTCCTACCTTCCAGTAAGAACCTAGTGCTATGCTACTAAGGGTACTTCCTATACATATGTCCAATTTAACACTTTACATTAAAGAAAAAATATGTATTTCATGGATGATCAGCATTACCACCATGCATATCACCTTGTTTAATTCATTATAGTATCATCATGAAGTATTGTTGTCATATAGAAAATAAAACCTCAGACTAAATTAATTATCCAAATTATTGATTTAGTAAATGAAAGAACTGAGTTTCAAGCCCATTTATTCTGCCTCCAACACTACATCCTCCATTCTCAAGTCTACTAGATGGGCATTCTTCCACATGCTCCTTCCTGTTTTATGTAAGTCCCTCTGCATGTAATTGCATCCTTTATTTGTAAGAAGAAGAGAAAAATTAGACAGAGAGATAAAAAGTTTGAAATAAGGCATCAGAATATACTGTGATCAGCATTGAAAGCTAATTGTCCTCCTCGTTTCTCTCTGCCCCACATACCTGATAGCCTTCATCAAAGAATGCCTTCTTCACACATGTAGAAGAGTGGAATCCTAATAGAAAAAAAATCTAAAACCTCTCCTCAATATCTATAAGCACATGACCTAATTGGGTAACTCTAACCCGAGTCATTGGTTTTATCATCCATTCAGTGAATTGTTCACCAGCATCAGCTGATCTTCTCATCAACTCTGGTGAGTCAGCCTAGAGGGACGTGTTTGTTTAAAGTCCAGTCAGTGGTAGGACCTAAGCATGTTGTTCCTGGCAGAAGTACTAGACTCAGAATATGAGTATTTACCATGCTGGTGTATACAAAACCATGAAAGACACAGGGCATTACAATCTGCCTCTGTCTACTGATGTCGCTTTTGTACCCATAAACCAGCTTTGTGAGGCTCCTGAAAGCCTGTTCATATCTGTTAATTGATGATGTCACACCATTTTCTCTGCTACACTGTGCTTTTTCCCTGCCTAGGAGCCCTTTAATCACCATCCCATTTAAAGCCAGTTCCTTATATTCATAATATAAGGATATTTTTAAATATATATCCAAGCTGATTAAGTATAATATAAAAATTCATCTTGAAAATACTTGTATTGATTTGTGTGTTGCCATAAGGGGTTGTTGGTGTGTTAAACTAATACACTTGCATTGTCTTTGCTTGAAAGACTCAAAGCTGTCACTGATTCATTCTGGTCTCAGAATTCCAAATTTCTCTAAACTTATAAAGCTCATAAATCTAAAATGCTAATGGTTGGTTTTTTATAGTGAAAATTGTAAAATTTTGATAAATTAGATGAAAATGTATGATACTGTTTGATCAAGTCTATCTTTCCATACTCTTTCAAGAAACTTATTTATCTCTGAAAAGAGATCACTCCTTTAAAGTCTTTAGAAGTGGCATTCCAACAGATCATATGATATGCAAGAAGTAGGTATGCTCATGTAAGTGCTACGTGGCCACTGCAAACCACACGTTTTGCCTACAAATGTACTAGAAAGTTAGCTATGGTCAAACTAGCTTCTGTATCATTCTCCTTGTCACTCTGTAGACACTTGATATTTAGATCTGTAAGAAATTCCCTATCTTCTGGCCACTTCTTCCAGAGCACAAGAATGGATGCTCTGTTCCATGTCTGCTTTTACACATCATATACTCCTCTGCGACTGAGGGCACTGAGCTCTATACTCTGTAGTGCTGGGCTTCCTGTATGTAATGCTGGCTTTTAATGAGCACTCACTGGTCTTCTCAGGAAACACTCGTGGTTGGTTGCATTGCATGTGAACATGTGGGTTTAAACATTTAGTTCTATAGAATTACCCCATGACCTAGGAAAGTTAGAAACCTTGTCAGAAATCTCTCTCTCTCTCTCTCTCTCTCTCTCTCTCTCTCTCTCTCTCTCTCTCTCTGTGTGTGTGTGTGTGTGTGTGTGTGTGTGTTCATAAACTTGTAATGCCCTACTCTGCCCTTGAGATAGTGTTTCTCACTGAACATAGAGCTCACCATTTTCCACCATCTCCCCTACCTGAAGCAGTCTTTTCTTTTGCCTTCTAGGACACAATTCTCTGCAGCTACTTTCCCATCCTTTACAGCTAAGTATTATGTAAGTGAAATACTTAATAACTTTGCAATCTCATATCACTCTATTCTGACAGAATTGGGGGCATCGGTTCTTGTGTGAGGCTCTGTGTTTTACTAGTTCTCAGGCTGTGCAGCATAATCAATGCTCTTTCCAAGCATCCATCACTTCATCTCTTGCCCTTAGTGTACCCATGGCATGCTCCCTCAACCTTGGAAGAAAGCACCCTCCTTCTAAACAGTGTTTGTGGGTAGCCTCCTGACTGATCACTTCTACTTTGTCCCACCAGCCCCTCACAGTTCCCATACCCTATCTCAGTTGACTTTATGGAACTTTTTGGTTTCAATACCATGCTTACTTTATTTGTTTTACTTTAAATGTTTTAGACATGTTTCAGCTTTACAAAAACAGACAGAACAGAGAATCGCTCCCAACTCTGAACCCAGTTTTCTTATTCTACATTAGAATGATGAGTTCTAATATGAGCTCATTGCTAATTACTGAGCCCATTATTTATTTAGATTTGCTTTTACTAACAATTTTCAGCACATATGGCAGTAGGCAATTGCTATAACATGATTATTTTTAAATTAGTATCATTTTTTCCCTTTCCAGACCTCAGATTTCTCTCCATATCAAAAAGTGACTGAGGATGAATTTAAGCTTGCTGAAGTCTGCTTCATTCTCTGTGAATGAGGGCTAAGAGTGATGCCTTCCAAGGGAGATCACTGTGGATCCCTTATGTAAATGACTGAATGCAGTGAGAGGCCCACCAAGCATCATCTGCTAACAGTGCTGTTCACAAACTTCTTGGATGAAGTCGGAACATGGATCTCAGGAGGGAGGATGGGTATCCAAGCAGTTTCCTGGTCTCCTCTGTACAGCATACCATGATTGGTGTGGTCTCTCTGGTTTGTATTTAAGGGCTTTCCACAACCCTCCATGGCTCAGTTTTGATGACTCAAGCTAACTCAGTCTTGCTTTCCTTGAAATTTCTACATCTTTCCCCTCATCCCATGTGGAGACAAGTGGGAAACAGACACAGAAATGGGACTGTCTTAGAGGTATCAGACTCTTTCCAGTTGGTTCTTTGCTAACAGTTGCTTTGTAATCGTAAGCAGGGCTCCCTTTTCCTACTTTCTCCAAGAAGAGTGTCAAAGTTATTAATATCAGCTGCCACCACCACATACTTCTTTCCCTTGTCAAGATGTATACTTGAACTTTTTTCTCAAATGCTCCAACATCTACCCAGACTGGCCTCACAGCCTTCTACATAAGGCTGCTCCTGGTAAAAATGCCAAACCCTGACTTATTAGGAAAAATGTAAACATAATTCTTTGATACAAAGGGCAAGCATAAAACAATTTTCATGACACATAGAAAGAGCTTGTAGGAACAAATTTAAAAAACAAAGGAAAAGAAAACCTCAGCACAGTGTTATATCATGAGAATTTCACTCTCCCTTCCCCTCTGATCCCTGGTACTTGTAGCTTCTGTTAAACAATTCAGACAAGACACAGAGGACATAATACAGAAAATAGTTTATTGCAAGCAAAGGAGAGAACTCGCTCTCAAAGGGCACAAATAGATAATGGCCAAAGAAATCATTGTGCCATCTACATATTTAGGTAAACTTTATACAGGTTCCTAGCTAAACAAAAAGTACAGCTTCTCTTAAAAATATTTTGGTATTGAGGTGGTTGATTGACTCACGTCGATTAGCTCTTAAGGGACAGGACAGTGTTATATCTATTCTTTACCAGAAAAAAACTTTTATTAGTAATTTTATAACAAGCTACTCAGGATGCCGTGTGCCCACCCAGACTAGAGATAACTCTCTGATGCCATTATCTGATGAGTAATTAGAACCATGAAGTTTCAGGCACTACTGATTATGAGTGAGGGGTACATCCGTGATGTCCTCCAAGCCTACTAACATTCTCAACCATCTTATTCCCAAATTCACTCAGTGGCTAAGACATTTGACAAAACTCTTCACAGCGCCACTCTTCCACATTAGACAGGGTTCTGTAGGGGAGCAGAATAGATTGATCATTTGTATATTACAAACAGAGAACTAACTAGAATGGCTTACAGATTGGGGGTTGTGCCGTACATCAGTGACTATTGGCACACTGGAAGGGGTGAGAATGCCAAGCCGCCTCACCCAGGAAGCTCTTAAGCAGTTCCAACAAAGGGCTGAGGACCTAGGAGATTATGAGAGTCACTGGTCTTCAGTCCACATGGGGAAGCCAAAAAAGCTGGAATCAAACGTCAGGGAGGTTTCAGCAACCATAGGAATAGAGACAGGCACATTCACTAGTTACAAGTGAGGAGGCACGAGCAACCTTGCCTTCTCCTCTGACTTTGTAATATTACTCTTGGAGGAAAGTATTGACCACTCTGAGGTAGGACTGCCTTTCTGTGGTTAATCCTTCCCAGAAGTTCTCTCCTAAAACTGTAAAACATGTATCTCTTACTTGATTCTAAGTCCTATCATGATGACAAAATTAATCTTTACTTCCCCCTCCCCAAATGTACATCACTGTTATACACTGTAAACTAAAGATAATACTGGCATATGACGGCTGACAGGTTTGGAGGCTTAGAAATTAAGGACGTGTGACACAAATGGGCATAAATTCAGGAGTAGTTCTTTGTACTGTCTGTGTACATATCTATTACATGCTATAATTTAGTTTTTCCTTAAGTTTATGACTAACTCTGTGGCCATAGATTCATATACATTAAAAAAGCATGCATTACTTTCTAGGTTCCTTTAACCATTACAATCCCAGTGTTCTACGAAAATTTAGAATGTCTCCTTGACTTTGAGTTACTCTCATCCACATGTGTAGCCACATGTTTTCAAAAACAGATTAATGACCCACTTTCTCTACTGAGTTATGTTGCTATAGAATTTTCATGCTAAAAAAGGGAGATGTATCTCCCACAGGGATTCTGGTTTGGAGAACTAATAAGATGAAGTGAGCACAAAGTTTAACCTCTTCCTCTTCGTCAGGCATTGCACTATGTACATATGCTCCGACCAATGATCAGACAGCTAGAGTCATGAACCAAATGTCTTAGTCTCCTATATTTAAAAGGGAAATAAACAGAAGTTAATCAATGGAAAAAAGATGTTTAAAGTTTTGTCAATTAGAGAAAGGAGTTTAATTTCTTTCCCTCCATGCTTATGGTCATTAGAAAACTTAGAGAAAACCATTGAGATAAAGAATATGTGTATTCTGGGGGAATCACCATGCCTGACATCAAGCTGTATTACACGGCAATAGTGATAAAAACTGCATTGTATCGGTACAGAGACAGACAGGTAGCTCAATGAAATAGAAGATCCAGAAATGAACCCACACAATTATGCTCACTTGATCTTGGACAAAGGAGCTAAAACTATCCAGTGGGAAAAATAGAGTTTTTAACAAATGGTGCTGGTTCAACTGTTGGACAGCATGTAGAAGAATGTAATCCATTTTATCACCTTGTACAAAGCTCAAGTCCAAGTGGATCAAGGACCTCCACAGAAAATCTGATACTGTGAAACTAATAGAAGAGAAAATGGGGAAAAGCCTCCAAGAAATGGGCACTGGGGAAAATTTGCTGAACAGAACACCAATGGCTTATGCTCTAAGATCAAGAATCGACAAATGGGACTTCATAAAATAAAAAAGCTTCTGTAAATCAAAGGACACTGCCATTAGGTCAAAATGGCAACCTACAGATTGGGAAAAGGTCTTTACCAATATCTGATAGAGGGCTAATATTCCATATATACAAAGAACTCAAGAAGATAGGCACCAGAGATTCAAATAAGCCTATTAAAAATGGAGCGTAGAGCTAAACAAAGAATTCTCAACTGAGGAATATCAAATGGCTGAGAAGTACCTGAAGAAATGTTCAACAACATTTTTAGTCATCAGGGAAATGCAAATCAAAACAACCTTGAGATTCTACTTCACACCAGTCAGAATGACTAAGATAAAAATCTCAGGTCACAGCAGATGCTGGCAAGGATGTGGAGAAAGAGGAACACCCCTCCATTGTTGATGGGATTGCAAGCTGGTACAACCACTCTGGAAATCAATCTGGAAGTTCATCAGAAAATTGGACATAGTACTACCTGAGGACCCAACTAGTACCACTCCTGGGCATATACCCAAATGATGTTCCAACATACAACAAGGATACATGCTCCAATATGTTCATAGCAGCCTTATTTATAATAGCCAGAATATGGAAAGGACTCTGATGTCCTTCAACAGAGGAATGGATACAGAAAATGTGTTATATCTACACAATTGGAGAACTATTTAGTTATTAAAACAATGACTTTCTGAAATTCATGGGCAAATGGATGGACTAGACACTATCATCCTGAGTGAAGTAACGCAGTCACAAAAGAATGCAAATGGTTTGCACTCACTGAGAAGTGGATATTAGCTCAAAAGCTTGGATTACCCAAGATACAATCCACAGACCATGTGAAGCTCAAGAAGGATGACAACAGTGCTTCAGTACTTCTTAGAAGAGGGAACAAAAATATTCACAGAAGGAAATATGGAAACAAAGTTTAAGGCAGAGACTGGAGAAAAAACAGAGAATGCATCACCTGGGATCCATTACATATACCACCAAACCAAAACAATATTGCTAATGCCAAGAAGTGCAACTGGCAGGGGCCTGATATAGCTGTGTCCTGAGAGGCTCTGCCAGGACATGACAAATACAGAGACAGATGCTGGCAGCCAACCATTGAACTGTGAATTGGGTTCCCAATGGAGGAGTTAGAGAAAGAATTGTAGGAGCTGAAGGGTTTTGCCACCCCATAAGAACAACTATACCAACCAATCAGAGCTCCCAGGGACTAAACCACCACCCAAAGAGTACATGTAGACAGACCCATGACTCCAGCTGCATATGTAGCAGAGGATGGCCTTGTTGGGCATCAACGGGAGGAGAAGCCCTTGGTCCTGCCCAAGCTTGATGCCCCAGTGTAGGAGAATGTTAGCCAGGGAGGTGGAAAGGGGTGAGTTTGGGTAAAATCACTCATTATAGAAGTAGGACGGGGAGGGATGGGATCGGGCGTTTCTGGAGAGGAAACTGAGAAAGGAGATAACATTTGAAATGTAAATAAAATATCCAATAAAAAAAAAGAAAAAAGAAAAAAGCCAAAAATACTATAAAAACTAAGCTAATCTCTTCTTTCCATTGGAGAAAGTAATGACCTGGGCTCCAGTTTGTCTGTTAAAAAGATTTTTCAATAGATAAAAGCCAGGTCATAGAGACTTCCCATTTTAATAAAGAAAGACTCAAATGTTGTTGAATTGAAGAGTCTCATTCATTGGACCCAGAAAGTTTTTTCTCAGTAACTCTATCTCTTTGACAGGTGAAGAGTGGAAGCCTTTTGGTATCTTTTATGTAGAGATCATCTTCCAGCTTGAGATTCTTGGGTTCCTCTTAAACAAGTTGATTTTGAAAATGGAAAACAAGGAAAGTCACATTGCAGAAGGGGATCAAGATACCCTGAGTTTGGAATATCTCATCTTCCTACAGGAGATCTGCACAGGATCATGTTTATATTTTTAGTCTTGTGAAACATTGTTGTATAGCTTTACCTGGGAAGATGTGAGCAAATGTCTACTCACCTCAGACAACACAACTTGGATGACCTCCAAACAGCTTCATCATTATCAGAGTTGATAATAATCGATTTGATTGGGTCTGAGATCAACAGGAGAAACCCATCTGGCATATCTTTAAGAGTGTTTCCATTAAACATGGTGAAAACAGAGGTGAGAAGCCCTCTCTCAGGGTGGGGTGGCAGCACTGTCTGCAAAAGCTCAGATGGAAAGAGGTCTACAGAAATAGTAGGGCCGCTTGCCCGCCTTCACTGCCTGCTCTAAGTGCACCCACCCCGTTGTAGCTGTTGCCTTTCTTTGCTGAAATTAAAAGCCAGTGTCCTTAGCCTTCTGACATAGAATGATGACCAACAGTTGTCCAAGAACCCTACATAGTTAAGAATTACTAAATCAGCCAGCCAGCTTCACGGAATAAACAGCTCCCTTGTTCTCTGCCACGTTAGCTTGTAGGTGATCATTCTTGGACTACCTAATCCCACTTGTGTTAGCCAAACTAATAAATCCCCTTTGTAACATATATTCATTTTTATCAGTTCTGATCTTCTAGAGAATCCTGACTAATAAAATCATCATCAAAAAATCCCACTGAAACACGGAAAGATACAATACTGAAGTCTCATCTTTAGTTAAGCTTCTACCTTCTAGCTCCCAGTGAGACCATGTACAGCTAGGGGAAGGGGAAGAAGGAGTAATGTTAAGAAACCCAGGTGAGGGGTTGGGGATTTGGCTCAGTGGTAGAGCGGCTTGCCTAGCAAGTGCAAGGCCCTGGGTTGGTCCCCAGCCCGGAAAAGAAAAAAAAAAAAAAAAAAACAACTCAGGTGAGTGTTCTTTGCCTAGCCCACCTTCTACTAGGAAGCTTCATTGCTGTTACCATGCACCTAACAACAACTGTTTAGTTCATTACCAGAACGTGGGGGATGGGCAAACATTCCATAGTTCACCACAGCCATCTCTTTTCCACAATAGCATGGTCATGTTGTGAACAAAAAAAAAATCACTTTTTACAAACATATAAGTATGGATATCATTTGTTTTCATATGAAAATAGAATCACAGAAAGATGCACACACACACAGAGAGAGAGAGAGAGAGAGAG
Source organism: Rattus rattus (assembly GCF_011064425.1). NCBI lineage: Eukaryota > Metazoa > Chordata > Mammalia > Rodentia > Muridae > Rattus > Rattus rattus. The sequence continues at coordinate 3,461,058 of NC_046160.1, forward strand.
AGAGAGAGAGAGAGAGAGAGATTCAATACATATGGAGATGCATGTGCACACACATGTGTTTAAATAAATGCATTCATACACAAATACATATTTCCGTACATGTGCACACATACGTGGCATGGCCAAATACACACACACGCACACACACACACACACACACATTCACGCACACACACACACACACACACACGCACACACACACACACATGCACCCACGGCACACACACAAGCATATGTACGCACATGCTGATATGGTCATCACCTTCAGTGTCCTTAAGCAAATTACCTAGCAACTAAATGGCAGCGTGGAATTTCAAACAAAACAGGCACTCAGAGGCCAGTTGTCTGAAAGACCTCTGACTTCTTGGTTGAGCCTTCAAGCAATCCAAAACAGGATGAAAACCTGTTTTCTCTTTTTTCCATTTGTGTCTATCTCTCTTACTTTAGCTCAGACATCTGCTTGGCTCACCCTCTTTGAGATTTAGGATGCACAAATAAATCATTGTTCTGAGGTAGAAGAGAAAGACAGAATAAAATAAAGGATGTGAGAATGGAGTGGAGCCTCCTCCCTAGGGTATAGTTTCAGCATAGCTGCTAAAATCAAGACTAGCTCCAGAGACAATGCTCACTTTCTCAAAGGCATCTCATACAGAATTGTTCCAAACAATAAAAGGCATGTCCTCACTTAGGGCCAGAAGGTTTGTGACCTTCCAGTTCAATGATATTAACACTCCCCTCTCATTACAAAGCCCAAACAATAGACCTCACAATTTCATTTACAAAAGGGAATTTTTTAAGACAGGATAAAAATAGAACAGCTCATACATTTTTACTTCATTTAAAAATGTTGATTAATGTTTAAAGATTCTGGAAATTATATCTTTTGAACAAAGTAATTTAGAAAGGCACAGCATGTGGCCATTGTAAAGACACCCAAATACAACCTTCGCTCTTGAGACGCCCACACTCTCACTGTCCCCCTGTGCTCTCTCATAATGCCAGCACCTTGATGAAAGTCTGAACCATCCCTTAGTTCTAGCTCTTAAACTAGCTAACTTTGTTTCCAATGGTTTTCTCTTGAAGTTCATTTTTGCTTTGAGTTAAGGACTTTGCTTTACTTGAGTGGAGGTCCCTAAGTGGGACTCTGATAAGTACTCATGGCAGTGCTGACTTATGTCCTCCCATTGCTGCTGACAGTCTTGAAACCGCAGCACCTTGGATTCCAGGAAGAACAAAATACTAGAAGACAAGGAGTCTCCTCGGAAGAGGGTCATTGTCCATGGAGCAAAGCTTCATCTGGGAACAGAATTATCTTATAGGAGACAACCTGGTTCTGTCCTTTAATGATAATAATGACAGACTGAGAATTTATCTGATCCCCCTGAAGGATCATTGCTGAGACAAATAGGCTAATATGTCTTAGCTAGAATTACTTAAATGTATATGCTCTGTACCCAACTTAGACCTGAAATCTCTCAGTACCCTGATGATTGACTTTGGATACCTGGGCTACTCTGTCTGTTTCTCTTCCCTGAGATGACCCAATGAATAACTTCCTCTCTCTCTCTCTTTCTATTCTGCTTCACTAAATAGTCCTTTAATTGATGTATCAGGATGGGTAGGTACCCTACACTGTTGGAACTCCAGGATTCTGTTCCAAAAGTGTAAGAGTTACTAAAAACTTACAGGAATATCTGATTTCAAAAATCCAAATCCCGTTATCTAGTTGATCATTTGCATCGAAGAGTTTAATAAGTGAGAGGAGAATAAAGCCAAGACTTCAAAGATGTGTGCATGGCAAGGACCAACGAGAGATGTGGGCATGACATTGCAGCTATACATACAATAATACTACATACATGTAGTGTTTTCATGCTACACAGAGGGAAGCTGACGTTAACAAGGCCAAGAAACTTGACAAAGAAATTCTAAAGTCAAGCAAAGTGCCTTCTTGCTGCTAGGATATGAACTTCAGAAATATTTAGAGAGATTCATTTTTAAAGCAAGTTAAAGTTTGGTAGACATGAATCACAGAGGGCTTGGAGACCTACTTTTTTATTTTAGTGGGGATTTAGAGAACTATATTTTTAAAAGGTCTCCAGGTGGTATAGATGTTTTCACAAGTATACAGATGGCAAACAGCACACAACTTCAGATTTGTCTTGTAGAGAGGCTGGTCCTTTCATAATACTGAATTTCTAGGACACTGTGGCTGCTTCCTCATTTCCAATCCTTTTAAAAAGTTGTTTAACAATTCATACATTTATATAATGAACCTTAGTTACTTCTATCCTCTCTTTCTCTATTCCTCTCTTCCCCAGAAACTTATTCCCAAGAAGTTCCCTGTCTGCTGTCAGGTCTCCTTTTGTGTGTGTGGCCTACTGAGTTTAGTTTCTTGCTTGAGAGTAGGTGGAAGGTTAGAGGCTATGTAAAACCACTTACATAGCAGATTTCTAATTTGTCTTAAGCTTTTCCTCCACCCTTCCTCATACAACTCCCTAAACCCTTTGGCAAGAAGAATGCTGCCTTCCATGCAGACTCATAGCACGAAGACAATGGGGGAGCAGGGAATATCCAGGCCTGATTCAGCCTTGGTCTTTTGGTACCTGTATATTATGCACAGTATGTTCTGTGATCCGGAGACACCTTAAGTTGACCAATCATCTCTATCTTACCATCTTTTCTATCATGTTTCCTTCTTTCTACATAATTATAATTCATGGATTCAAAAACAAAACTTTTAGTATATGCTTGTTTTTACACACACACATTCACATATACACTTGCTTTAATCATGAGTTTTAAGAAGAAAGACACACATTAATTCTATTTTCCAGTTCTTTCTTCAATTTCCCTCCTTCCTTCTCTGTGCAAATTAAAACATGGTGGTTTCTATCTCCCATTAAGAGATAAACTAATCAAACAGATTAATTCCAACCACAATATCAACTGATGATTATAAACTATTAAGTTACTACTCCTAGACAAACTGCCCTCAGTAATTCTCATATACAAATCTTCTATGTTATAAATATGGTGCCAAACAGTAGAGCCTTTCAACTTTCCTAAAACCATCATAATATGCACCCAGCTCCTTTACTGTTCAAAGAACATTAGTATTTTCTAATTTTCATGGATCCTGCTCTTACCAGCATAGAAATCATGAAGTTTATTATTTCTCTGAGTCACCCTATGCAGTTTCACCTAGTTTATATGTCTGCATAAATTTGGGGCTATTTTAATGTACCTTTTCTGCACATTTTCACTCATAGTCTCCCCCTCCTTCATCTGGTTAGATAACTACACCATGTACCAAATGTGGATATGCAAATTAGAAATAGCAACAGGCTTCTATTCTTACCAACTGCAGCAGGACATTGACCTGACTAACTCTTATTTAAACCCAGTGAGGAGAGAAACATTACCACAATGCCCCTCAGCAGACATCTACCTGGTTATGGGTATCCTATTAGATCTTTTCAACAGTTCAGCTTGACAACAGGAAATCAAATGTTAAAACTACAGCCCACCAAAGAGTAATGGGACTCAGAACTGTAGTGAAGGAAGAGAGAGATGCCGGGAGATAGTGGGCACTCAAGACAAACTTTTGTCAGCATGGTATCACATTCTGCAGAGTGAGAGTCAGGCGAGCTGCAGGTCCTCTACTTTCCAAGTACCTCTATGTCCCGGTCTCCAGATGAGCCTCCTTGCGAACCCTGCTCTTTGGGTGTCTGCTGCAGGTCATTCAACAGAGCAGGCAGGCACTCTATACTTTTCCTTTGCTGCCTGGAGATTTCTTCACCAACCACAACCACACCTTCTCTCTGCACCCTACTCTCTGCAACCTCAGTCCTTCAGTCTTGTTTTCCTGTTTCTATGATGAGTCTTCCCCTACTGTATTCTTGACTAACCCCTTACCTCTGCGGCATCTGTCACAGCATGCCTCTCCACAAAGGGTCTTGTTATATTCTAAATGTGGATAAGTGCAAAATCATATTCAGTATTTACTGAATAAACTGACAGGTTTTGATGAGCTAACACTGAAATCATGATTGTAGCAACAGAATATAGTTGGTGTTTTTCTATTCTAGGGCTAACAGTTGTGAATTCTTGTAAACTCTTAGAGCATCATCATAAGGACTCGAGAAGATGTCATGTCATGTCATTTCATGTCATTAAATGTTACATGAGCGAGATACTGCTCAATACTAAAACACATTGTAAAAAGTAAAATCTATTTCTTTTCCATTATTTCAGATTTTATCAGAGACAAGACTCCTTTGAAAGTCATGAAGACTTAGGAATTTGAATGAGGGGTAAAGGACATAAAGTTGGAAAGATAGGGCAGTGGGGTGGATCTGGGATGATTTGAGGTACAGAAAAATGATCTTAATATATTGTATGAAAAAATGACAAAAGAAAAAGAGGAGGAAGAGGTATAAAAGGGATAGGAGAAAGTCAAACCCAGCACTGAATCCTGGGCAGACTGCTGAAATTTAAAATAATTTTTGCTTGTATTTATTTTACCTAATTTTTATTGTTAAATGACAGAATTACATTTAAAATATTTTCTTAAAATTTTATTATATAAAGGCAGAAAGAATATGAAGAAAATAGAGAGGATGAAAGGGGGATATGGGAGAGAAGGAAGGTAAAATGGAAGAGGAAAGAAAGGTGGAATGGAGGAAGCAAGGGAAAAGGCAGGGAGACTGGGGCAGGGAGGAAAAGAAGTTGGTTTACATAAAAGTGGTCAATGGATTCTGAAAAAAGCAAAAGAAAAGGCCCAGCAATTAGTCATGCAGGCAAATGCACCCATCACATCCCTGGCAGAGATAAATCATGTCTATCAAAGACTAACCTCTACTCTTGGTGGCAGTGCAGGTCTCAGTGGGGATGCACAGTGAGAGCACTGTCCCCAACATGTATGCTCTAGAATACTCCCCAAGTGACAGCCCTGTGTTGGTTACACACAGGAAAATAAAAGTCTACACTCTTCTAGTCTCTGCTGAATTTGAGATTGTTATTAGACAGTGGTAAGAGCCAAATACACTCTTGTGAGTCCTGGGAGCATCCCCATAATGGCTCCATAGAATGTCACATCATTAGGCTGATGTGCAGCAACGTGGACTCCAGTACTAATTAGCTTGTATGTGTTGTCCATTATATGATTTGTCTCTACCTGACCTCAATTTGCCTTCAGGATACATCATCTCAACTTCCTAGCTGTCAAGCTCCCAGGAGGTGTTACACTCTATCTTAGCACAGAGCACTTGTTAAAAAAAAAAAAAGAGCTCAGATATATTCAAACTATAAATAAACAAGAAAGGAACAACAAAGATAAAGCCATAAAATAAACACTTCTTTGATTTTCCATTGTGTATTTGAATGTTTGAGTGCATTCTTTTCTTTTTTTTTTATAGGATATTTTTTATTTACATTTCAAATGTTATTTCCTTTCCCCCACCAAAACACTCACCCCTTCCCACCTCCCTGCCCTGACAGTCCCCTTCACTAGGCGGTGGGGGAGGTCCAGCCTTGGCAGGACCAAGGGCTTCTCCTCCCTTTGGTGCCCAACAAGGCCGTCCTCTGCTACATATGCAGCTGGAGCCGTGGGTCTGTCCATGTGTATGCTTTGAATACTGGTTTAGTCCCTGGGAGCTCTGGTTCATTGGCATTGTTGTTCTTATGGGGTTGCAAAACCCTTCAGCTCCTTCAATCTAACTCCTCCAATGGGGACCCCGTTCTCAGTTCAATGGTTGGTTCCCAGCATCTGCCACTGAATTGTCGTGCCCTGGCAGAGCCTCTCAGGAGACAGCTATATCAGGTTCCTGTCAATTTGCACTTCTTGGCATCAGCAAAATTGTCGGTGTTTGGTGGCTGTATGTATATGGGCTGGATCCCCAGGTGGGGCAGGCTCTGAATGTCCCTTCCTTCAGTCTCTGTTCCAAACTTTGTGTCCATATCTCCTCCTGTGAATATTTTTGTTCCCCTTCTAAGGACTGAAACATCTGCACTTTGGTCATCCTTATTCTTGAGCTTCATGTGATCTGTGGATTGTGCCTTGGATAATCTGAACTTTTGGGCTAATATCCACTTATTATCTACTTATTAGTGAATGCAAATCATTTGTGTTCTTTTGTGACTGGGTTACCTCACTTAGGATATTTCCATTTGCCTATGAATTTCATGAAGTCATTGTTTTTATTAGCTGGTAGTACTCCATTGTTTAGATGTACCACATTTTCTGTATCCATTCCTCTGCTGAGTTCTTTTTAGCTTCTGCCTATTATATATAAGGCTGCTATGAACATAGTGGAGCATGTGTCCTTCTTGTATGTTGGAGCATCTTTTGGGCATATGCCCAGGAGTGGTATTAGTTGGATCTTCAGGTAGTGGTAGTACTATGTTCAATTTTCTGAGGAACCTCCTGACTGATTTCCATAGTGGTTGTACCAGCTTGCAATCCCACCAACAATGGACGAGTGTTCCTCTTTCTCCACATTCTCGCTAGCATCTGTTGTCACCTGAGGTTTTTTTTTTTTAATCTTAGCCATTCTGACTGGTGTGAGGTAGAATCTCAAAGTTGTATTGGTTTGCATTTTTCTGATTACTAAGGATGTTGAACATTTCTTTAGGTACTTCTCAACCATTTGATATTTTTCATTGAGAATTCTTTGTTTAGCTCTTTACCCCATTTTAATAGGGTTATTTGATTTTCTGGACTCTAACTTCTTGAATTCTTTGTATATATTGGATATTAGCCCTCTCTTGGATGTAGGATTGGTAAACATCTTTTCCCAATCTGTTAGTTGCCATTTTGTCCTAGTGACAGTGTCCTTTGCCTTACAGAAACTTGGCAATGCAACTTCTTAAAGAAAAAAATAAATACTTCCTGGATAGATAGAATAAAACTAAAGTATACTACTACCACCAAGGGCTAACTATATAGTTATTTTTTTCTTTCAGCTCTGAAATTGATATTCTTTACTATATATAAAGAACACAAGATAATATCTATTCTGCTACACTTGTCCCTTTAGTTATCCTTGCAAAATAGAATTTCAAAGAAAAATTCAAACACATTAATCTTTACTTAGTAATTTATTTCTTTCCTGCTAAATGCATTAAAATAGATATTCTTATAAATGTCCTTGGACTACTTTCAACAGACAACATCCTTCTCAAACCATTTAAAGTTGTTTGGTTCATTGAGCAAATTTAGTCACAGGAATTACTTCGCATTCTACTTGGCCAAAGGCCTTCAGATAATACCTCCAGGTGGAATCCATAGAGAATGTCCGTGTGAGGAAGGACCAGTAAGTCAAGAAGTCACTGATTTTAAGTCTGAGATTTTAAGTGCCTCATGGGATGTCCTGAAGAAGGATTTCTAACAGGACAAGCAATGTCTTTTTCCATCGTCCAATTTTCAAGAATTTTCCTTACAAACACAGTCTAAAACACAAGCCAGTTTTCCAAATGTGTCCTGTTGGGAATTGGTTCTATTGTTCTGTCTTATTTTGGCTCCCAAAAAGCTTCGATTCCAGACCTGAGGGTCCCTGTCTCCAGCTGACTTTATTTGATAATAAAAAATTGCCATATAGCCAATGGCTGGGCAGAAAGCGGGATGGAGGCATGACTTCTTTTAGATAGTGTGGGTGAGGGAATGGGAGAGAGAGGAAAAGCAAAGAATCGATATGACTGGCAGGAAGAAAGATCAGATTTAAGAGCTGCAGGAGAGAAAGCATCCTACAAGGTAGGTGGAAAGATAAAGTCTTGGGGGGTGGGGGGCAGCTAGCCAGAGGTAACAGGGTAGCAAAGATAAAATATAGACTTAGAAGATGTTAAATCAGGAATACCAGACAGAAATGTATGCTAGCCATGGGGAGGATTAGAAATGCCCAACCATTGAGCTAGTCAAGGCAAATCAAAATTAACTGCCATGTGTGTCTTTCATTCAAGAATCCAGTGAGCTCTTGAGTGGGTGTGCAAGTGCAACCCACTGTGACCCAAAACGGTTTAAAACTAATTCACCATTGCAGTGTCCTCCATCCAACTTGAACAAAACCTAGTATACCATAAAAGAGTTAGTTTTGAAAGAAAAGGGGTGTTGATTTAAAGAAAATAAGTGAGTAGCAGTTTGTGCTAGACATGTGAGAAGGTGGCTAAGTTAACTTCTGCATACCTCTCCTTCACCCAGCCTCCATTCAGTCTTGGCCTCAGATTAGAACACATCCTAACAATTAACTCAGTGGATGTTGCTTGACACTTATCAACTTTGCCTATGGCTTGACTGCTGCTCTGAAATGATCGTCTACCTAACTCACCATTCGGTGTCTAGAAAACACCTACCTCTTTCAAGATACTTTTGAAACACTAATATCTTAGGAATCTCATTATCATTAGACCATAGCTGTTATTAGTTGAGCACTAAAATATGGCAGTCACTGGAGTCGACTCTGAAGGGTCATCTCATTAACACAGCTATTAAGAGGTAGATGTTGCTATTCCTATTTTACAGATGTTCTATTTTAGGAAGTCAAAAGTCACAGCTGCAGGCTACTGAAGATGGAATGGGATGGAACTCTGCTCACTGTTGAATTTTCTAAACCATGAAATTAATACTTTCCCCCCAGTTGTTCTACCTAATAATACCCCCAACTTTCTGCATTAAGATATTCTTTTTCTAGATTTGATTATGGCTTTGAAATACTATTACCAATCAGGTTTTTATTAAATTTCATAATTGAGTCATTGTATTAGGTAAACTACAGATTTTTAGATATTGGCTGTGTATCTAGGATACTTTCAAGGGATTAAATATTCACCAATTTGTAGAGCAAATTAAAGTCACTAGAATTCTAGACACTGGCTTTACTATATGCACTGTTCCAGAAAACACTCATCTAATACCTCCAGTAATTATAGAAACACAATGGCCTTCCTCCTGTATTTGAGATTTTGTATTTTATGGACAAAGAAGAAAGGTTCCTTCTTCTTGTATAGAAGTACTACTTATATTCTCAAGAAACTTAGCCCTCCCACATAAGGCCTATCTGCATGACAGCAGGAACGTTGACATATTAGACTGATTAGTATTTGTTTAGAAGATTGTTTTGTGCATTGTAAAATACTTGGGAGGCTATTCTAGATTGTCTAACCTCCAGATGCCAATAAAAATTATCCTCTCAATGAGATCTAAGACAACAAGTGGGGGAAACACATCCAGACATTGTTTTTGTTCCCTGGAAGGCAAACCTCTATCAGATTGAGAACCATTACTGTACAGGAAGCTGATCACCACTATTTCCAACTGTGGGATGGAATTTCCTAGGAAGAATGAACTGCATCATCATGCCAGTGACTTATGAGCTCAGGAGAAGACATGAGACTACATTGGAATCAAGGACATCAGAGCTAAGACTTGTAATATATTTTTTCATTTCTTAAATGGAAATATAATTATATCTCCCCTTCCCTTTTCATCCTCCAACACTTTAGCTTGTACCCTCTTGTTCTCCCTCAAATTCATAGCCTTTATTTCTGTAATTATTATTATATAAAATATATTACATATATATTTCCTAAATGTATAAATAAAACCTGTTCTGGCTATAAAATTTTACAAGTATATATAAGATTTTAGGGCTAACTACTTGGTATTAAATAATCAACTGGGAGGCTCTTCCTAGAGCAGACTATTTCCCCATTCTCAGCTCCCTTAGTTGCCTGTAATAATTTGTGTACAATTGAAGTTCCATAAGATCCCCTCTTCCACATTAGCATGTTTACCGGTGTCAACCATGTTCAGCTCTTATTGACGCAGCCGTGTCCTAGCCCTTGATAGTTGAATGGGTTTCCAGCACCAGTCTTAAGTCCAATTAGAGACCTGTTGGTTACTGCCACATTGCTACTATTGTGTCGTTTCAGCTGTAATGCCATGCTGGTCATTGTCTTCATTCATAAGTGTTGCGCTTTTAAAGGAAATTGTGTTTCTGAGTTATAAGAACCCTCATCTCTTCTTTTCTGGGAAAAGTGAGACGGTGCAGCCATATTGTTCAGTGTGTGGTTAAATGTGGAAAGAGGAGGGAATTCCCCAAGACTCTGAGACACCAATAGAACAGAGACAAGAGTCACTTGATTCAGCCTTTCAGGTATGCGATCCAATACTTTTCCACTTAAGAAGATTGGGACACTATTTATTTATTTATTTATTTTAACCATTTTCTTCCTTTTAGGAATTGAAATTTATAAAAATAGCATAATTTATAATTTTAGAATAACAACATGTTTACCTTCAGCTTTCTAATCCCTGCCCTCCTCTTCCCCCTCTCCCTTCTGAATTATCACTTCCTATCACCTTTCTTTTTTTGTTTTACTTTATTTTTAAAATTTTTTAATTGGTTATTACTTCCAGGTTTCCCCTCTGCAAACTCCCTATCCCACCCTCCTCCTCCCTGCTTCTACGAGGGTACTCTCCCACCCACCCGCCCACCCACTCCTGCCTCCCTGTCCTGGCATTCCCCTACACTGGGGCATCGAGTCTCCACAGGACCAAGGGCTTCTCCTATTATTGATGCCAGATAATGTCATCCTCTGCTACATATAGGGCTGGAGCCATGGGCCCCTCTATGTGTACTCTTTTAGTGGCAGTTTAGTCCCTGGGAGCTCTGGGACTGGGGAGGGTGGAGTCTCCTTCCTATGAAGTTGCAAACTCCTTCAGCTCCTTCAGTCCTCCCAACTGCTCCATTGGGGTTCCCGTGCTCAGTCCAATGATTAGCTACAAGCATCCACATTTGTATTGGTCAGGCTCTCACACAGCCTCTCAGGAGACATTCATATCAGGTTCCTGTCAGCATGCACCTTTTGGCATCTGCAATAGTGTCTGGGTTTGGTGTCTATATATGGGATGAATCCCCAGGTGGAGCAGTCTCTGGTTGGCCTTTCCTTTAGTCTCTGCTCTACCCTTTGTCCCTATATTTCCTTTGGGCAGGAGCAATTCTGAGTTAAATTTTTGAGAAGGGTTGGTGGGCCCATCCCTCACCCTGGGGCCATACCCAACCTCTCCATATGGTCTCTACAGGTTCTCTCCCCTTTCTCGAGTATTTCAGCTAATGTCATTCCTGTTGGGTCCTGGGAGCCTCTTGCTTTCCTGGTTTCTGTAACTTTCTGTTAGCTACCCCTGTTCCCCATCCCCCATTGCTGCACACTTCTGTTCAGTTTCCTAACCCTCTGTACATCCTTGATTCCTCCCTAGTTTCTCCCCACCCTCTACCTCCCGTGATTATCTTGTTCCCCCTTCTAAGTAGGACTGAAGCATCCATAGTTTGGTCTTCCTTCCTGACCTTCATGTGGCCTGTAAATTGTATCATGGGTACTCTTGAGTTTTCTCCTAATATCCACTTGTCAGTGAGTACACTGCTCCCTTGCTTGGCCTCTTATTTCCATGGATTGGGTATAAAATAACCAAATCCAGTTTTTACAGATAGAGACACTTGTGCAAACTCAGTGTTCTGAATATGCTAACTAGTTCTGACTGAAGATATTGACTGTTTCATTCTATTTCTACCATTAATCCATTGTGTTATACAAAAGTTTTATTACTTTGATTTTTGGTAATTCACCATATGCTCATAGTATATTACCTTACACTCATTTATAGTATTTTAAAGTATCCTATGTCTTTTTACCTTAAATACCACTGAAATGGGTGTCATGGAGATATCTCACTGTGAATATGGCATGTGACTGAGAGGACTGTGGCACTCCTGTACAGAGGGAATGAATGTTTTTCTTTTTATTCAGTGCTAATCATTTGTCCTCAAGAATTGCTCCTTTGATCCAAATTACCATAAAAATAGATAAATGTGTCTATTCACTCTTGTTCCTAACTTTCTTATTGTTTTCTAATATGATCCTTGGAAAGTGCGTTTCAATTGGCTTCTTTGCACTGCTAACATAGTAATGAAAGTGAGTACTTACATACAGGATTAATAATAGCTATTTCAGAGGATGTTAATGAATGGTTAGAATATGTAAAGATTATTGGGAAAATAGAATTAACTTTTTTATGGCAATTGCTATCAATACTTTTCTCACTGCTTGACATGCGTCTCTTTCTGTGATTTTCTTGTTCTAATGATTTCCCCAGATCTTTCCTGGGCTTCCAGCCATGTTCGTAAATTATATTTAGCTATGCTACATACCAAGTGCTGTCTGTTAAATGAGGCAAATGTTATCTTCAAATCACTCATGGTACTCATAACCTGATCTATTAAATAAAAAGGATTACAACACTGGATGTAGGAAAGGATGTGCCTTTCTTCCTGCAAGTTTTTCTTTCTCCCAGGAGGGAAGTAAAAACTTTTCTATCATTTCAAACTCGCATGTGTTTTTCTGTGTTTTCACTTTTTCACGTTTTTATTTTTTCAGACTTACACATTTGGTCCTCTAATCCATCTGGAATTCAGAAATGAGATAGAGGTAAAATTGCGGTTTTATGATTTTCAATATCATGTTCCTATTTTTCTGATACCATTGCTGCAAAAATTTCATTATTTACCTCGCCAATGTGTGACACACCATATCATGAAATAGTTTCCCTTCATATATCCTACCCTAAGCCTTCTATGTCTATTTTATTCCATTATCTGTCATTGGCTTCTTATGTTAGTGGGACATAGCTTTTCTCACAGCTGTGGCTTACGAGAGTTGTTTATATCTAGTACCGAGTAATCGTTGCTTTGTTTTGTTTTGTTCAGGCTGTCATTAGCTCACTGCTTAGCCAAAGATGCCTGTGGCCTCCTGGTCATTCTCCTGCCTCCCCGCCTCTGCCCCTGTGTTTGGGCATGGTGGGTACGTGCCGTTACGCTCAGCTTTCTACCGCGTTTCTTGAAAGCTGCCATCTTTCTCCCACTGAAAGTGAGGATAAGAATATTTATGCTAAAATTCTATAATTTTCAGTAGCCATTTTCTTTCTTGCTTTATAGTTTTACGACTTGGACGACTAGAAAATTTGTTAATGCATCAGGGAAAGATGGCTTACTGACAGGTTAATTATTTCAAATAAATGTTTTCCATACACGACAAAGCCTTCTTAGCTATTGGTAAGAAATTGATTTGGTAATTTGCTAGTCCATAATAATCATAAAATTAATTTTAAAACTTATGACACAGCAAACTTATGTAGTATTTCTATTGGTTCCATTAGGCTTTCTGTGGCAATGACCTTGCCATTGTTCCTATTTGTCACAGTTTGGGCTCATTCACAGGATAATCTGGAATACAATTAGAAGTTTAAGCTATCTGTTAGAGGATCAGTACTGAGGAAAGCAAAGAGGCATGGGCAGGAGTGGTTTATCTGTGGTTAACCACAGATACAGACCAACAAAGTCTAACCCATTTCAGCAAGGAACTGAAAAGCTAATTACTACCCATTAGTTGATCTATCAAAAACAAGACAGGCAGGCTGTCACACACTACTTGTTCAATAAACAGAAAACAGCTAATCCAGGAAAAGTATGACATCAGGTGAGGAGGGTCTCTCTATGAGTGAGTGAGTGTGTGTGTGTGTGTGTGTGTGTGTGTGTGTGTGTGTGTGTGTGTGTGTGTGCCTGTGTGTGTATGCATGCATGTCTATATGTGTGCATACCTAGATACACAGAAGAATAGTGAAAACTCTGTTAATTAGCAATAATCTAAGCAAGCATCAGAGTAACAGCGCTGAGCTTCTAGGGAAGATATCAAAAGTTTTCTCATTAAATTAAATGTGGTATTTGCTGTAGCCTTTGCTGCATGACCTTTGTCAAGATTAGAGACTACCTCCAATTTCTAGTTTTCTAAAGGTTTGTTAATAATAACCATGTGCTGAACATTTACAAGCAATCTTGAGTTCCTCTATTTTCTCTCCTACAAGGATAGTGGTGTCAGACATCTGTTGACTCAGGTCATTCTGCTTCTCTGATGATCCTACCTTGATGGTGATGTACACAACAGTTACCCTTGGGCAAATATTATTACATTTGGGTTTTTTTTCACATTTTGTCTATCTTATTTGCTGGATTTACCTTTATTTTTTACTTGTCCAGATTGCCTTATTTTCATTATTTTGTTAACTTTCATTTCTGCCTGAAACTTTCATCCAGTACAATCACAAAATTATTTAGATTTAACTTTTGGTAATTGTTTTGATTTTCTTTAAGTTTTATAGATCTGTACTGATATATATATATATATATATATACATATATATATTTATATCTTAAGTAGAAATATTTGTTTCTTTTACAGATTAGATTATATTTTGGAATATTATTTTTGTGGAGTGATTTTTATATTATACATAAACTTTAGATACTTGGAAGACAAGGTTCTTATGACCCTGCTCAATTTCCATAAATTTTTTTCATAACTGTACAAGGAATATAGAACTAAAGAAGTAGATGTCCACAATCTTCATGAGCTGAAATTGTTCTAAATTAACCATGGTTTAGTATACAAGTCTTATCCTAGAACATACACGCTTTCAAATAAATTCTAGCAAAGTGATTTTCTCAGTCTTAATGGAAAGGTAAATTCTGGGCATTTTTTTATGTTATCATCCATGACATCCAAGGCTTACATGTAAAAAATTAAATAAATTTCTGATATATGTACACCTCTGGTGTAGACATTCCAGTTACCTATAATTCTTGCTTGTAAACATACTTCAATTGTTCCATGCATAACCCACATTTACATTTTGGCTTGTTCATTTCTTTATTGATATAGTTATGTATTTATATAAAATAGAAGTTTTAGTCCCATGTAAGATCTAGAAAATGATCATTTAATCTTCAGGTCATATTTCTCTTAGACCTTTATCAATAGTTTCTGTTGGCATGATTGAAATGTGCATGTAATATATCAGAATAATTTTCTGTACTTATTAATTTGAAATTATATGTACGTTTTCATATTTAAAGTAAGTTTGTCAATTTCATTATTCAAATTTTATGTGCTGTACTATATTTTCTTTTTCTAGTTCTAACAATATATGAGTGTCTACAAACTTCACTTGTTTACCACTAATAGTTTTATCAATTTCTATTTTATCTGATTTGAGCTTCCAGCAGGTTTCATATATATATGATTTATCACTCTTGCTTTTTTGAGCCTTTAACAGTAGATAATATTGTTACATATGTATAGAACATATATGACCTTAGTATTGTCAGAATCACTTCTTTTTATTTACTTCATAGCTTTCATTCTTTGATATATGAATATCTCTTTTTTTTTTACTTATTTACTAGCTTGTTTGTTTATTCCTGATACAAGGACTCTTTTGCACCTCAAGCCGGCCTTCAACTCATGATCCTTATTTTTCTGCCTCCCAGTTACCATCATAAATTTATCTCACATTTAGTATATTGTAGTATTTATTTCATCTAGTAAAATTATATCACATAGCCAAAATCACTGATTTACAGCTCATAGATCTGAAGTCTATGAAAACTGCTGTTTTCTTACCGTTAGTCAGGAGTAAACCTACTATTCTCCAAGTCTGCATACATGTGAAGTGGTTATGATATGAAGGAGGCACCTCCAATGAGACACAGAAGCCCTGCTCCTGTTCAATAAGGTACAGTATCCTGTAACCTGTTCAGTGGGATATGGTAGCATTGCTTTTGCTCAGGGAGATACAGAAGCCCTGCTCCTGTTCAATAAGGTACAGTATCCTGTATCCTGTTCAGTGGGATACGGTAGCATTGCCTTTGCTCAGGGAGATACAGAAGCCCTGCTCCTGTTCAATAAGGTACAGTATCCTGTATCCTGTTCAGTGGGATACGGTAGCATTGCCTTTGCTCAGGGAGATACAGAAGCACTGTTCTTGCTCAGCTGTGCTCTGATTGTTTGTTTTGCTTCCTGCTGTTTTATAAAAGCTATTATATCTATATATGTTACAAATCCCCAAGTACATTATGATAATTACTTTATATAATCTTGTGGTTATTTAAGGAGTAGCAAAAAGGAAGAAAATCAAGAACACAGTTAAAAGATGTTGCTATATTGATCCTTTGACCTCATCTGAGACTCTGTCTTTGTTTCTGTGGGTTCAAGTTACTGTTCATGCCATTTCCTTCCCAAATATATCTAATTGCCTTTTCTCTGGGATAGTAATAACAAATATATTTCATTTCCTTATGCTATGTTCAAAAGAACTGAATATACGTAGCGTTTTATAAAACTGTTTAAAATCAGTCAAGAGCAAATGAAATGTATATGTTTGCGTTATAGAACTATATAACTACCATTGTCAAAACTCACTTGTTGTTGTTGTTCTTGTTGTTGTTGTTGCTTAGATTTAAATTTTTACATTGTGGTGATTCGAATCAGAATTCCCCATCAGCTCATATATTTACATACTTAGCCATCAGGAGTGACACTATTTGAGGTGTGGCAATGTCAGAATACATGTGGCCTTTTTGGAAGAAATATGTCATTGGAGTGGGCTTTGAAGTTTCAAAAACCCAAGCTAAGTTCAGTGTCTTTCTCTTTCTGCTGCCTGTCTATCTGTCTGAATAGCTCTCAGTTGCTTCTCAATGGACAATGTCTGTCTGCACGCTGTCATGCTCCCTGTTATGATGATAACGAACTAAGCCTCTGAAGCTCTAAGCAATCCCCAATTCAGTGCTTCCCTTTATGACAGTTGCTGTGATCATGGTGCCTCTTCATACCAGCAGAACACTAAGACCCTGTGGATTCATTTGCTTTAGGCAGGATAGCTTCTTTTACCATATTAAAATATTTACTGTATGGTGAGTCTGCAGAAATAAACTATTTTCATTTTTGTATATCTCGTTTTTGTGTACCTTGACCTTGATATTAGTTTTAAAAGATAAGTTTTCTAGTTACTTAGGTTATGTTATAGATTGGCAATTATTTTATCTCAGAATTTGAACATGGCACACTCTGTATTTTGGTCTCTACTGTTTCTTGCGAGAAGTCAACTGTTGAACTTGTTAAGCTTTTCTCGTTTGTATGGACTGGGTTTTCACTCCCTGCTTTAAAATAGTCTCTTTATCCTGGACTCTCAGAAGCTGTGCTATCACATTGCTGGGTGGGAATCTCTTTATATTTGTATCCTACTTGGGATAAAGGTCTGAGCATCACCTCTGTAATGGGAGGTGAGAGCAATGCTACCTTCTCCTTCACTAGCAGGGGCACTACTAGCAGAAGGGGATGGTATGAATCCTCTGATCTCCACTCTACCTTGCAGAGCAGAACAAGTGCAGCCAACAAATTGGAAAAAGGAAAACCAAGCTCTAGTGTTCTGTACCTATCACACCTGATAAAGCTATCCATTATGAGTTAAACTCAATGGGAGAAGTCAGACCCCGAACTTTGAATCAAAAGGCTTTTAGCTTCTGCAATTTTGTGTTAGGAATGATGAGAAATAATGACGCTCTGGCCCTCTTGTTAACTATCCTGTTGTTTGATTGGGATGTGGTAAAAGAAAAAGGCTAGTAGTAGACCTGCTATCAGACTCAGGAGGATGTAGCTAGAAAAGAAGTAGATGTTTCATTTCCTCCTGAACTTAAGCCAAATTCCATAGATCTGAGTGGATCTTTATATGATGGTGGTGATTAGATGATAGCTAGTCATAGATAGAGAGACATACAAATAGACATTATAGATATATATATGTATACATATATAAAAAAGATGGTCATAGATAGATGATAGATAGATAGATAGATAGATAGATAGATAGATAGATAGATAGATAGATAATTATGCAGATAGAGATAGGGAGACAGACAGAGAGACAGACAGATAGACAGGCAGAGATATGTGTGAGAGTGTACAAATTATAGGATTCTCTCCTGAAGATCATCTTCTAAGAAACCCAATTCTTATAACAAAATTTCTGATTTATCCTCTGATGTCATTGGAGAGAGACTTTCAGCCTATTCTTTTAATATATTGGTTGAGATGGTAATTTAATATCTAGGTTTACAGTCCTTCCTCATTTCCTGAGTATCTTCTGACTCCAAAGAATTTAAGTGTTTCTCAAACCCAAGACATACCTTTCTCTGGGGTCCTCACCATCTTTTATATTTAATTGGATTACTGTTTATAAATGAAAAGAGTAGGAAGAGGATAAGAATAACCTGGAGTAGTACAAAGACCTATAGTTCCAGTATCCATTCTGATAGGAACTTACTGCCCATGACTGGCACTTGACCAGATTTCCCACTTCTCTCTCCAATGGTAACTATTGGGCAGATGATGATCTACTTAAGCAGACACAATAGAAAGGAAAGGTCATGATTGGAACATCGATTCTGTTAACTCCCTGCATCCCCTCATATTGCAGTCTATTTTTTCTAGTGTCTTCTGATCCTTGGCCTCATTTCAACTCCCAAGAATATATCCAGAGAGCAAATTATCTTTCTTCGGACTGAATAGAGAAGAAGCATATACTAAAGACATAGTATGAATTGAGTGTTGCAGTTCCTAGGAAGACTAGTAAAATTAAGTCACAATTTTAATGAAGCTTACTATTTAGTAGAGGATGAAGGAGAGATTCTTGGACTTGTGTTTCTATTGATTTTCAATGTTTCAGTAGATGAGCTCACAGAATCAAGTGTTAAAAACATAATGATATTCATGGGTTTAGAGCAACAGTAAATGGAAGAATAACCTATTACTTCCCAACATTATTGCATTGATAACTAATGCAAAGGTAACTTTTATTCTGCTAGGTACTGCTGTACTTAAGTGTCTCCCAAAGCAATTGCCTTTTGTTTCTGCTTTTAATATCCTACCATTAATCCCAGTGTTCTGTTTGGAATAACATAGTATATGTGAGCCCAGACTTGGGAATTATAACAGTTAAAAAGCCCTCATTTAAGGAGGCAGATGCAAGATGGGATTCATTTCTTTCTGACATCATGCTTTTAAGCAGCAGAAAAATAACAATCTACAGGCAGAAAATTTTCAATAAGAGCTGCAGCCCTGATATTTTTAGTCACAATTCCTTCCACATCAGCTGCAGATATGAATCTCATTGGAATAATGATAGCTAGAAACCATGATTGTATAAAATTGATTTAAATTTTTGACAGTATGTCTACATTCTATAGCCAATTAAAAAGAGAGTTTTATGGGTCATAGATATGAACATTGTAAAGCAGATAAGCCTTTTCCTCAAAACTTAGAATTCAGGACCTTTTTCTCTCTACTGTTGTGCATGTTCTTTACTCCAGCAAGATTTGTAGCCCACTTGAATCAAGCCCATTTACTTGATGTATATGATGAAAAAGTAAAGCTGATTGAGAGACATGTGTTTGCTTGTGATTGTCATTGAAATGGAAATATTTTTTGCATTCATATGAGAATGAGAACTTTTCCATCAAAACTTCTCATGTTTTTGAGCTTTTCAAGAATTAGGAGAGATTCATGTAGTGACACAGACCAGAGTCTTTTCTGTATCTCTTCTCTCTCTCTCTCTCTCTCTCTCTCTCTCTCTGTCTCTCTGTCTCTCTGTCTCTCTCTCTCTGTCTCTGTCTCTCTCTCTGTCTCTCTCTCTCTCTCTCTCTCTCTCTGTCTCTCTCTCTCTCTCTCTCTCTCTCTCTCTCTCTCTCTCTCTCTCTCTCTCTCTCTCTCTCTCTCTCTCTCTCTCTCTCTCTCTCTCTCTCTCTCTGGACACAGGGAAACAGGACCTAAGCCTTCTCTTTGATACAGGTCCTATGCTAGAAGACTTACATTCTTCTTGTTAGTTCTCCTTCACTCAGGACAGGAGGTTCAGACAAGGAAGCCTTTGAATAACCAGGGTCCTTGGTGAGGGTCACCCTGCAGTCTCACTGTTTCCATCTCTTTTCTGCTTCCTGGATGATTCATGACTATGGAAATTCCATATTTTCTGTGACTCAGTAGTTTATGATCCACAATCACCAAATGACAAATCACATGTTGCTTTTTCAGAATACCAATGAAATTCCTAGGGAATCTTTTTTATAATCAAGCATGTGCAGAATTACAATTTTAAGGATAAATATTAAAATACTAACTTAATAATTAATTTACATCTAACAACCCAATAGTAGCCTCTAGCTAGCTGGCACTTATATATTTTATGTGAAGTGCTATTTAATTAGATTAGTACCATTTTAGAGCCATTTTGTACCAAGGAAGCCAGGGCATAGAGAGTAAATGAACCAGAAGGGGATGAAGGTAGGGTTTAAACCCAGCTGTCTAATCTCATTCTCCAAACAATGAATGATAGTAAAATAATTCAACCATTCTTTTGGTGTATATGCATTGTCTTAGAACTATGAGAACTAGTCTTTGTGATGAGGCATTGAGAAGAGTTCCATCTCATTGGTTTCTAGTCCATGATTCTGAAGTACATTCCATTTGTGGGGAGCAACCAAAAGCAATAAAAGTAGACTCTATGCTTTGGGATTCCCTTGGAGGGCTCTGAGCAACAACTTAAGGAAGGGTCTTCATGTCTGGTATTAGGGTTTTTCTTTGGTAGTCTTTGGCTCATGAAGGGATGATTGTCACCCCATATGAAAAAAGCTCATTTAAGCTATATATGTATATTTAAGTATTATAGGTTGGGGGTGTTTGTTATTGTTTGGTTTGGTTTGGTTTGGACTGCTGACCATCAAGGATTGTATATAAAGTACTCTCTTGAAAGGTTTGTGTTTGGGACTTGAATACAATTGATGACATCATTGTAGGATGTCTGGAAAGTTTAGAAAGTAGATCACTGGGGGCAGATCTTTGGGTGCAGCTTGTCCTTAAGCCCCTCTTATGGCCTTCTTTTGCTCTCTGTCTACCATGAAGTAGCTTTTGCCATATGCATGATGCTCGCTTCCCCATAACACCAGAAACAACACGGCTGGCCAAGATTCCCTGGACCATCTGAAACTGGGAGCCAGAATACATAATTTCCCTAGTTGTTTCTGTTGAGTGTTCCAGTCACAGCAATGTTAAAATTTATAATACATGGCTAAATATAAAGCATCCTGACATGGACACCTGCCTATTCTATTCAAACATTTTTAGTTTTCCATTTGCAGCACAAATATTTATCAACAACTCATCATGTGTAGGATAAAATTCTGAATCTGTTGACATAGCAGGTAACTCCCGTGTCTTCATGCTTATGAACTTTTGCTCCAGCATAGTTAGATGTCAGCTGGGGACAGTTTGTCCCTCAAAAGACACATAGCTGCCATATATCTGATGACAAGCAAAATAATTGGTAGAGATTGGAGATACTGAAAGCTGTGCCATAATTCCCAAAACAGTCTCCTAACAATGAAGTGCAGAATATCAATCATGCTGGAATTTGAGACTCTTGCTGTATACAAGCAGGACTGGGAATTGGTGCTAGTAGCACATGGCAACCTCCATGCTCCTTCTCTGATACTTTTACTGATAGATTTTACCCCTACTTCTATTTCTGCCAACTCCTAAAACCTTCTGAGTAAAATCCCTCCACTCTCTCTGAAATTTTAGACTATGTTTGGGTCTCCTTCATGAGTTGTTTCTGGTTATATTGTTTACTTTATGCACAGCATGATCCCCCTTTGAACTCTAAGGAATCTATCTTCTCTTTCTTGTGCTCCCCACTGTTTATATTATGGGTCTGTGCATATAATGTGCACTGAAAATATCCATGGTTTGACTGGACACAAAAAAGCAGTTCATTTTGACTATAGTCTCATTTTATAGCCATGTCTCTCTACTGGCTATATAATATGGTCACTGCTGCCACAGTCACTGAATTCCTAATATGTAGGCTCAAGCACAATATCTTTGTTTTTAGACAGTGACAGTTTTACCAAGCCCACAGCTCTGGGGAATAATGGAATATTGGTGATCAGGTATGGCCCTGTCTTATTTGTCACGCCTCTTGGCCTGCTATTATCCCAAATGAGTGGCCATGTGGAACAAATCACCAATGTGAAGGACAAGGCAAAATTACCAGGACAGAAAGCATGAAATGGTAAATGTTTTATTTAATCTAGAATGATATGGAAATGTTTCATCTGATGCCAGCCTGCTGTTTTAAACAACCTCAGTCCCATTATTCAGAGCCACTCACATTAATGTATCTTTGCAGGGGAAAGCTTGCTAAGTAGGCTGAGAGAGCACATTAGTGCAATTGTGTCTGTCCTAGTCACTGCCTCTCATGCACATAAATGGCTCAATTTAATTTAATTTACCAAACATGCATAGAGCACCTAGTATATAAAATGAACATATGCTTGTTGCCAGGCATCTGTACTGTATGAAAAGATATAGATGTGCATATGTAAATGAACAGTTGTAAAAAAAATGGAATTTTGTGGGCACTCTCGAAAAGCAAGTGAACATTGCTTTTAAGACCATTGACAAAGGAGAACTGGGAATGTTGCTTTGTTTGGTTTTGGTTTTTTGACAATCTTTTGAGGTGCATCGACTTTCTATTGTTGCTGCCACAGATTATCACAGTCCAATGACTCCCAGAAGCAGAAATGTATTGTTTTATATTCTTATGAGCCATGAGTCTCTTTAACCTGACACAAACGTGTCATCAAGACTGCTCACAAGTTCCAGTCTGTTTCTTTGGCTTTTTCACTTGGTAAGCTGCCCATAACCCTTGGCTTATCATCTGCTCATTACGTCCTCAGGATTCTCAGTGTTAGGGGGAAGCCTGGTTCACCATCCATTATCCTCTTCCATTTCTAAGGACCAGTGTGTTATAATTGGACCTACTGAGTAAGTCCAGGATAACTTGCCCATCAAAATGACTCTGAACTTAATTTCCTTTCCATAGCTTCCCTTCCCAAATTCCAAGCAGAAGGATATGAATATCACTAAAGAGTCATTATTCTCTCTACAACACAACACAAACTTAACACACTAGTCTAAAAGCTATAACTTGGTGAATTTTATATGTGTACACAACTATAATTGTCACTAAGTGGAAGATATAAAATACTTTCAACACTTTTTTTTATTTTGGAATTCCCTGAACACTGTTCACTCTCCATGCACTTATCCAAAGAAAATGAGAGTTGCTCTTCTATTTGTCTATTTTTTAAATGTTATGAAAATGGAAGAAGACAATCGCACTAGGTCTGTTTGGAAGTACCGTATAGTATATTTGTGAGCATCACTGTCCTTCTATAGGAACAGTTACCATTTTTGTTGCTTTGGGTCGTTTCATTCCATAAACAGTCTATTTCACTTATTTGATTTACTTTCACAGAGCTTACAGCATACATCTACCATGAACTTACGTTTGCATGCCTGTTGATTCATGTGTATACATATGCCAACAGGTAGATATTGTGAGGCTTTTCTAGCACAATTAGACTAATTTACACAAGTCAGTGCTTCAGTTGCCCTATTTCCTCACCAGGGTGTAATGTTCTATCATACCTGCGGATATGACGCTTCATTTTTTGGGGAAAGGGGACTTGCATTTTTCCTAGTGACTAATAACATTGAGCACATTTCACTCGTTGTTTGATTTGTGTTTTCTTTGGACACTGCCTATGGCTGTATACCCTAGGCTGACTGTAATGAACTCCTCAGACTCTTGAATGCTGAGAGTAAAGTCTTGCACCAACACACTCATTATTTCAAACACATTTTTCTATGTTTAGCAACTATGTGCATTGTCTTAAAGCTCTTTTGACCATTTTATTTTTAGTTTATTTTTCTCTGAAACTGATTTCTTTGAAACTAATTTAGGTATTTTGAAGAGTGTGGGTTTTTTTGTCAGATGGATCTACTATAGCATATTTGCTATTTCTGATGATTGCTTGTTCAATTTATTCATAATTATTTTTAATAAATAAAGTTCTTGATATTAATAAAGACTATTTTAACCATCCCTTTGTATTTAAGGCTTTAGTATTCTAGCTTAAGTGTTATAGCCTATTTCATGGAATGAAGTTCTTCTCCTGGGTCATCCAGGTGCTTCCTAGCTTAGTATTCTCATTCAGGACTAAGGTTCATGACAATTCTTCCTATGGGTGGAAGAGCCTAAGTGTCAAGTATATTTGTTCCTTGTATGGAAAAAGCATGTAACAAGGAAGTATATACTGAGAAAAGTATCTTCTTCCCATATTATCTTGACAGTTACATATCAGAAAACTATACATATGTAAGCATAATTTTTGAGTCTCTACTCTGTTCTCTTGGTATTTTCTCTGTCCTGGAGTCAAAGAACACAGACTGTAGGTTCAAACATGGAATTCTCTCATAATGTATTCTGAGTATAATTCCTACATTGGTTGGGACAACTAATTGTTTTTTATACTAAATACTATAGTCATTTGATTCAATGTTAAAATAACCTTATACATCAATATTTCTACTTGAAGTTTTTGAGGAAAGCACTTTTGCTGTTTATTTGTAGTCACTCTAAACCCAGAAAAATGTTCAGTACAGATTGATTACCTACAGCTGTGAAAGTTTTCAACTAAGACATGAACAGCAACATTTTAGGTATATTTAAAGGTTAAAAAATTGTGGAAAGAAAGACAGTAAAGCTGAATATATTTTAGGGAAACCAAGTACAAATTTTGTGATTAGACTTGAAGACTGAGGAAACTAGAGATATAATGTTGGCTTTGAAAAAATGTTATTCTGCATAACCACAGTTAAACTACTTAATCTTTTGTGTTCTGTTGACCTATAAAATGAAAAAAAATGATGGTATAATAATGCTTCAACTTTATCAGACTACTGAGAATCTAAATTAAAAAGAAATTCAAAGAGGAAATGCTTGCTGTGAAAAGACTTTATCTGGAATGCAATTCTCTTCGAAAAATATGCAGCCAAAAGTCAACACTCCTATTGTGCAATTGTTATTGATATATATGGGGAGTATTCTAAAACCCTGAAAGGAAGAACATTTTAGTTTAGCCACAAGAATTTTAAAAAAAATACAATGCTAAGTGTATTGTACTACATCCTAACTGAAAATCAGTCTTCAAATTACTTCATACAAATATATAGCAACTCTCTACTGGAAGCCCCTCTTCATTAATTTGGTCAAAGAAGTCAATGTCTAAAATAGCTAAAAATAGTCTGAAAGGTTGTTGGATCTTCTGTTGAATCTGTGTGCTTTAATTAGGTACACTCATGTTCAGAATCAAAGGCAAGTAGGCAAGGGGCAATTAGAAAAAGTCCAATCTAAGAAAGACTTCTAGGACATAACAAAGATTAAAAGTTTTCTTATAAGTTTTCTTCCCTGGAAAAGAAGCAGTTCTACATGGAAAGAAATCCAGAATATATACCTCTCTTCCTTTTGATGTCATAATTTATTTTTAATGTCACTTTTCCTCACTACATGCACTCATGCGCCCAATTGTTGTTCAATAAGTGGGTAAATGAAAGAAAACTTGCTATTTTGTTTGAGTTCCTAAGGTCCTGAATATCCCAGTCTTTTCCATTGGAATAGGCCATCTTGTGATCATTTATTTGCATTCTAGTTCCTCCTAAGGCATAAAGTCCTTCAGAGTAGACACTGCCCTTGAAGAGATGCTTTGAATATGCCATGTAATTAATCCTGATTGCTTTCTCCCAATAAACTCATTGAGATTCAGAAAATCTTTACCCACCATGAATTGTAAAGACAATTCAAGCCTTAGAACAGACTTTTAATGAGCATTTTGTATTGCACAGTGCATTTTTTACATCAGTTAAAATTGGGGTTGGAAAGGAGAGGGATTCTCTTACAGTAGAAAACCTATGAAGAAACTAGAAACAGAAACTGTTTGCCATCATGAGCAGTTGAGCTCAGTACCCTGAAGAATAAGTTCTGAACTAAACATGTACTTACAGAAATGAAATATATATGCTGTATACTTTGCACTGTCTTCCTTATGACAAGGACCTTGCTTTGTTTTGTATATCCTATCTATTGTGATACAAAATAGGTCTTTACTAGCCCTCTACTTTCTTCTTATCATTAGCTAAAATGTCAAATTTCTCTCATCAAAGGACACCTACTGGCAGCATGTTACCACAGATTCATGAACTATGCTAGATGGCCTCCTCGATAGGAAGAATGCACTCAAGAATTGACAAAATTCAAAAAAGAAATGTTTGCTATGAAATGAGTAGAAGAGAATATTCTTAAAAACAGGGTGACTTCAGTTGAGACTAAGCAAAAGAATCTGAGAGGACTGTTTGTTTTTCAAATTGACATTTCCCCAGGCACAGCTAATCATGGCTTAATTAACAGCAGCTAGACAGGACCAAGTGGAGATGAACTTAGAATCCCTGGGATGCCGTGGTCCTTTGCATTCATGTGGAGTATTCAATTAGCTGGAGGGCACGGTTATAATGGACAGGGAGTATGTTCTTTCTCCAGCTAGTCCTGGGGGAACTAAATATTGAAGTTCTCTCTGATGATAGAAGAAGCATAGAAGACAGAACCACCGCTTCTGAAGCATCTGCTATATGCCTTGTACCATGTAAACTATCCCATGTGTTTCTCACAGTTTATTAAAGGACATCTATTACTTCCCTAGCATACATACTAAAGCTATGAGTCTAAGAGACTAATAAGTATTTTAGACTCATAACTCAGAATTACAAAAATAGATAAACCTACCCTTGTATTGCAACAGCATTCTGACTCTCCTAGGGAATTGAAAAGGAAGGAATATTTAGAAAGCTAGACCAGAACAATAGCGTAGCCATTGGCCAACTGTGACTACTAAGCATTTAAAGAGTAGCTACTTCTGAGATGTGCTGCAAATATCAAATACACACTAGATGTCAAAGATGAATAGATTTAAGGAAAGTAAGTTAGATATATTTTCTAAAATAGACTTAAAATTGAACCCACCTGTGACTTTTTCCTTTGGTTATGTATCTATTAATT
The DNA here is from genome assembly GCF_011064425.1 of Rattus rattus. Classification (NCBI taxonomy): domain Eukaryota; kingdom Metazoa; phylum Chordata; class Mammalia; order Rodentia; family Muridae; genus Rattus; species Rattus rattus. The sequence goes on from NC_046160.1 coordinate 3,487,945, forward strand.
TTTCTGTCTTCCACTTTAAATTCACGTTTTGTTTCTATTAGACATCACTTCAATTTGTTAAGCCTCGTGTCAGCTACTAGAAACTACATGGGAAAGTAATGTGTTGGAATTATTGGGTGAATGAAAATCATTGTTTATTAACAAGTGTCCTCTCCTCAAATAATGCTGGCATTGTCTGGAGATAGGTCTGTCCTGACTGAAATAGGGATGGTATTAGTGCTCAGCATGTAGACACTAGGGATGCTGCTATGAATCCTACAATGCACAAGAAAACTCCACAACAGAGTTTTAATGCCTCAAATATTAGAAAAGCCTATGTCGAGAATGTCTGTGTTTGTGGGACAGATTAGAATACACGGACACACGGATGAGAGACCCTATTGTTCTCTACTGAGAACTGAGTGAGTACTCTTGAGAGGCAATTTGAGATTTAGGCATCAAGAGCTGGATTTACGTGCTAGGATCAAGGCGCACTATAAGGACTGTGTCTCAGAAACAAACTCTGTGAGTCTGTTAATGAGAACTTGGGCGTACTTCCGGGGCACAGTATCATTTGGAACCCAGGTCCACCCCACACCAATGCTACTCATTCCTTGCAATGGAAGAGGAGGCTCCTTGAGCCAAGAATTAGAAAAGGGCCAAAGCCAGGGTGCTGGTCAGGCTTTCTGATCTGGAGAAAGCACACAGAGGCTTGAAGCCAGGCAAACCTAAGAAATGACATCAGCCACATGATTTTTTTCTGCATAATTTTCCACTGAAACTGTGGACCTGGTGTCAGGCACCAGCACTTACTTGTGTCAGGCCTCAGAAAACAGTCTCTTCAACCGAATAATACAAATTGAATTCATAAAGAGAATTGGATGTATGAGTTAAGCCAGCATTTTCTGGAGATGCTTTATGATTTTCAATAGAGATTTTTCTCACATCTTAGAACACATTGCAAGTCAAAAAGACAGCTAGGCTTCTGTTGAAGGCTGAATTTCAGTAGGATAATTTGAAACCTCTGGTGTGTGCATATTAAACTAGAGCAGGCTTTACACCACAGGACAAAAGGATTATATCCATATCTTTTCCTAAGATTCAGCATTAGCTGAAAACAGTATTTTTTCCCATTCCCCTTACAATGATGTTTCTCTGACACTATGGGTGCTGGTCAATTACACAACACCTCTATATCTCTAAAGGGAAAATACTATGTTCTACTTACTGAAGCAGAATGAAAACTAAGGAGCAAACTCCACACAAAGCTCTCCAGTCCTGCGTCACACTGTCACAGTGCGAATGACACAGACAACACAGGGACAGCCATTTGAACTGGAGTCGGGGTGGGGATACTTAAGTGTGAACCATCAGAGGAAGCAAGGCTGGAACTGACTCACCTTGGATATGGAAACATTTTATAGAACTTTGAAAAATCGAGACCAGTTTCTACTGGCATGTGAATAGAAAGACAGGCCAACATAAAAGAATAGAATTTCCAGAAATAGAACCAAATATATACAAGAACTCAATATATCATAAAGGTGACATTTCAAGAACGGTGTTGAAATTAACTACATACCATCTGGAAACAGATAAAGTTACATCCAACTTTATTCTTTTAAGATTTCCAATGAATTTCTTGATCAAAGAAAAAAAAAGGACATTGCTTTATTAATTGCCAGGCAACTTTCAAATTCCTGATGCTACACAAAAGAATAATAAATTAGTGTAAATTATAGTTTATCAAATTGATATTTCATAAAACAAATGATGACCCAAAGAAGATAATTGTAATAGTATATACCACATAGATTCATTATTATCAAGTAAAAAAATGACACAAAATGAACAAAATTATGGGAAGAAATGTCAACAGCCCTTAAACAAGCTACAAGATGCTTAATTGTGGAAGGAAAATAAAACTTAAAACCAGAAAAGGGACTTTTTATTACAGCAGTGTAATAATTTGCCATGCTGTACTGATGAGAGGGTGGCATGGGAGGTATACAGAGACAGTGCTCACATGACAAATGCGTTGTCTAACAAAGTATCATACCATGTTAGCTTAAAGCAACCAAAAGTCATCCCTAAGTCATGGATACTGCAAGCCCCAAATCAAGGGCTCACTGGAGTCAATGAACAAGCTGTGTGGGAGAAATCTTCCTTTTTCTGTTGATAGCATCCTGAAGTTGCTGGAAGCCTACGGCATCCCACCACCTGCTTCCAGTGTCACATGCATTCTTTCCTGTGTGTTGCTATACATATCTTCCTTTTTGTAAGGACACTAGCCATTGGGTGACTTCCCACCTCACTGTAGCATGGCCTTCTCTCCTTCACTGTATTTCCCTGGTTCAGAAGACATCTTATTGAACTGGTTTTGAGTGGACACAGTTTCATTCACATCTAATGTTTCCTTTGACCCTAAAACTTCATTTGGAGGGATTTCATACACACATGAACACACAGGCATACAAGTTATTACATTCTTTCTGTAACAACAATTTATTAACATCTCTCAAAGCGTTTGCATGTAAGGGCCAGTTAGACAACCCATGGCACGTCCGTGTAATGGACGTGCACAGCAGGGCAGAGATGCAAGACAGATTTACTGCAGATGACAGAGCTGTTTTCATTTTTTAACTATGTGAATATATTACTTACCCAAACTATTCCGTTAAGATTTCCATGGAAACAATTAGAGCATGAGATGAGAGTTAGAGAGTGTGAATACAGACACCCTTTCTACAATTTTAATGCTGGTATTTTTCTTCCAGAAAGTGTTAATGGAACATTTTCAAGCCAGAAGCAGGACTCAGAATATTTTTTCAAATGATTCTCCCATGACACCTTGACTGAGAATAGGAAGAATTGATTTACAGTGGAGCTGAGTCCCAGCAAAGGGGCCACAACTCACATCTTCAAGACAGACATTACCACATATGGAAGCTTTCATTTTTATTTCAAGATGTTGAAATGGAGAAAACAGTAAGTCTTAGAAAGGGTTAAATGTGGTAGCATACTGAAAGTTTGGACCAAGGACACATCTCATTTTGACCTGACTGTTTCTCTCTACTCGTGTTTGGCTCCCGGGATGATCAGAATGTGAATGCTCCACTCCTTCTTTAAAAGGGGAACAAGAATACCCTTGGCAGGGAATAGGGAGGCAAAGTTTAAAACAGAGGGAGAAGGAACACCCATTCAGAGCCTGCCTCACAGGTGGCCCATACATATACAGACACCAAACTAGATAAGATGGATGAAGCAAAGAAGTGCAGGCTGACAGGAACCGGATGTAGATCTCTCCTGAGAGACACCCCCAGAACATAGCAAATACATAGTTGAATGCCAGCAGCAATCCACTGAACTGAGAACGGGACCCCCATTGAAGGAATCTTAGAAAGGACTAAAAGAGCTTGAAGGGGCTTGAGACCCCATATGAACAACAATGCCAAGCAACCAGAGCTTCCAGGGACTAAGCCACCACCCAAACACTATACATGGACTGACCCTGGACTCTGACCTCATAGGTAGCAATGAATAGCGTAGTGAGAGCACCAGTGGAAGGGGAAGCCCTTGGTCCTGCCAAGACTGAACCCCCCAGTGAATGTGATTGTTGGGGGGGAGGGCAGTAATGGGGGGAGGATGGGAAGGGAAACACCCATAGAGAAGGGGAGGGGGAGGGGCTATGGGGATGTTAGCCCGGAAACCGGGAAGGGGAATAACAATAGAAATGTAAATAAGAAATACTCAAGTTAATAAAGATGAAAAAAATGGGTACCTGAGTGAACTTATCCAGCATGGCAGCCCCTCAAAGATAATGCAAAAGCAAGTTATAAACTGAGGAATATTTCTCTAATAATATATATTACATAGAATTAACCCTCTAATATTATAATTTAAAACAAAGTAATAATAGTAAAAATATAATCAGAATTCATAGCAAAAATATCAGTTCTTAAATGTTGAACAAGAACCTTATTCATAAAGGAAAACTGTGAATAAAACTACAAGAAGCACTGATTATTATCTGCTCTCAGTACAGTCTATAAAGGCAGAATGTAGTGGAAATAAAATGGAAGCTGAGTATGGGAGAAGCAAGGCCATGTCCATGCCAGATTTCCCTCTCTGTATGGCATCCTTGAATTTTTTGCACTTATTTATTTTCCACATATGTTTTATTCCTATATACATCACATACCACTCTAAGCTCTAAGTGAAAAGATACTTCACATCCTTGAATTGCATTCAAGTTCCCTCATGCCTTCAGACTGTACTCTTGTCAGAGAGAAATATCATTCATAAATAATAACAAACAAAAACATAAACAAGATTGAAGTCTAATAATGCTCAGAGCTTTGCAGAGAAATGAATTATGGTGACGTGGGACAGTATGGGGGCTCAACTGATAAAAAGCACTTGCCAAATTTGGAGTTTGGGGGTTGGCAGAATTCATGTTTTCTGTCCTCCATGTTTGTGTCATGGTACACATGTATGCAATCATGCCCCACATACATAGTACATAAATATATAATAAAAAATAAAATGATATGAGAAAGATAATTTGGTCAGCTAGTATATTCAAAGTGTCAAGGACAGCTTCTATGAAAAGGTGACATTCATTCTGAAATTTGAATGACAAGAGTGACCTGGCCTTGGAGACCGGTAGCAAATGGAATAAAGTGTCCTTGGAAATCACAGGAAAACGACATGCTCAAACTGCTTGGTAGACTACAAAAAGAAGCAAGTATGTTCTGTGGTAGCTGGAGCGTGGTCACTAAGAGCTAAAGCGGATGCATTAGAGATAGGAGACGGGAAAGGCCAGTGGATAGCAAGTCATGGAAGCCAAGAAAAGGTGTTTGGAGTTCACTGTAAATATACATGTTGTGATGTGATCCAGTTTGTATTTATAAATGCTCAGTCTAGACTAGATGCTGTAGAGTGAACAGTTAGCAAGAAGAACCAGCAAGTTATTGCATGAATATGCACAAAAATGATTTGTGGTATGATTATGAAGATGGATAAGCATTGACCCATTTAATTCTTCAGTTTCTTAGTGGCCAGGGCTTGATCTTGCAAAAGGTCACATGTATAAATTCAGAGATAAATTCTTTAGGGAAATGAGTTAATACTTGAGTCCAGCATTTAGATATCCTTCTGTGTTTTATTTACTCTGTGCCCCACCTTATGAGTCACAGAGGGAACATTAGGCATACTTGTTTCTAGAAAATGCTCCATTATCCAAAAACTTACTGAACTGGCACTAAGGAACCCACTAACATGATGGGTAAAATACGGGAAGAAAAGGATGAGAAGGAAGAAGAAAGAAGGGGGAGAGGAAAGGAGGGAAGGAGGGAGAAAGAATGGAGGGGAGGAGCAAGGGACAGAGGGAGAGGAGGGAAGGAAAGAAGTAGGGAGAGAGAAGTAGAGAAGGATGGAGGGAGGGAGAAAAGAAGAGAGGGAAAGAGGAAGGTAAGGGAGAAACCGAGGAAAGAAAGGATAGCAAGGTCCCCACACTTGGAATGCTTTACAGCTATAGAGACAGTGTTATTGTTCAGTGTGATCTCACTATAGTCCGGTAACAGGAAAGCTGTCCTTTAAGGACATTCAGCATATCCTTTCCAGGACACCATCTGAACAGGTGGTGTTTCTATTTCCCTGGAAGAGGATAAGGCGTGCATGTCCTAATTTTCTCAGCCTCTGGGAGGTGCTAAGGAACCCACCTCTCCCACACGTTATGAATGATGTGTACATTATCACTCATGAAAACCCCAAAACTGTGTTGGAGATGGTGGGATTTCATCACGACATTAACCTCTGAAATGAAGGACAATGTTTAGGGCTGAATAATGTGTGAAAAGAAAAGACCCTCCAAGGATATGGCGGGTACAAACAAACTGTGAGTGATGTCGTCATAATGAATGCCTTGGTCTGGATGCTATTCAAAACCTTTGTGACAATGGAATGAAAGAAAATGAATCTTACATTGGAAACACAAGTGCACTTGATGAAACAACAGAAGGAATCAGTTCAAGGGAGCAGCGTGATGTCATCTGTGAAATCATCCAGCATAGATGGATGGTGGTCTGCATATCCAGCCTGCCTCATTTTGAAGAGCATTCTGGGAGGAATAAAGATGCTGGAACCCGAAGACCATTCCTTATACAGCTTATGCAATTGACGTCTAATCACTACGAATCATGACATCCTTATTAATTAAAATCAATTTCTAACCTCAGCTGGATGCCGTTGGTATGGAGACAATTTTACTTCTAAACCATAAAAATGGTTTGGGGATAAAAATCATCTATGTTGGTCCAAGTTGCCCAGAGGTTATGGAAAGAAAACTAGTCATAGCTTGTTGCTGGAAGTATCAAATTGAAGAAAGATGTCCTCAAACCAGACACTCACATTTTACATACAGATTCTAGAGACAGTTCTACTAAAGAAATGTGGCAGGCTATTATTGATATTTTCTAGAGACAATTATTTTGGTAAAATAAATTAAACTTATAAATTAATCATTAGGCAAAACTGCAATGCTGGTAAATTGACTAAATTCTCCACACATAAAATTGTTTCAGAAACTTAAAGCCTGTCAAAGTATCCTGTGACATAACAACCAGTTACGACTTTTTACTTACTGCCTACTAATGTGCCTATCTGTGGAATGCAGCACTCATTTATTTTATAATTGCTTGTGCCAAATAGAAAAAGCATAAGCTGAGAAATGTTATTGAAACATGCTGTGATGAAATTAAAGCAGGCAAGATGGAAGGATATTCTAGAGTCAAACAGAAATGGCACCAGTGGAGGTCAGTTTAGGCTGGAAAATGGAAGCAGGCAGTGCTGCCATCACAATTCCAGAAGGCACAGAGAGGAGCAGGAGAAATGGCTGTCCCCGCACCTTATCATGGGGGTTGTCTTTTCTGCATCACTATCTTCAGGAAACAAAGGTCACCTACATGGCAAAGAGTATTTGCTCAAACAAACAGGTTCCTCACTCATCATGCGTGTATGCTTCCCTGTAAAATTCAAGTTTCTTGAGAACATTAACCTGAGCTTTCCACACTCAATATCAGCTAACTGTTCAGCTCCATACCTCACTGTTCAACTTTGAGGAACTTTACAAATCAATTAAATCCATTAAACAGTCATGAAGTTTTTCTTGTCTACAAGAAATGCAGGGACGGGATGGAGCAGAGACAGTGGAAATGGCCAACCAGTAACAGATCCAACTAGAGAACCATCCCATGGGCAAGCATCTGATACGATTAATGATATCCTGTTGTGCTTGCAGGCAGGAACCTAGCATGACTGTCCTCTGAAAGGATCCATCCAGCCCCTGACTCAGACAATGCAGAAATCCACACTCAAACAGTGGATGGTGCTTGGGGCCCCTTATGAAAGAGTTGAGGGAAGAATTGAGGGTCCCAAATTGAATGGAAACTGCACAGAACACCAACAGAGTCAACTAACCTGGACCCTTGGAGACTCGCAGACTTAAAGACCAACTAAAGAACATACATGGGTGAACCTAGGCCCCCAGCACATATATAGCAGATACGCAGCTCTGTCTTCATGTGGGTCTGGAACAATGAAGCAGAGCTGTCCCTAAAGCTGTGGCCTGCCTGGGGAAAATGTTTACCTAATTTGGCTGCCTTCTCTGGCCTCACTGGGTGAGGAGGCACCTAGCTGTGCAGAGACTTGATGTGCCAGCATTGGGGGATAGCCTAGAGAGGCCTCTACACTCTTGAGAAAAAGGGGAGGGGATAGGGCTTGTGGGAGGGGTGATAAGAGGAGAGACAGCGATAGGAATGGAAAGTAAATAAAAATATGTTAAATAAAATGTAAAAAGAGAATTAATAAATTCACAGCTAAATAAATTATAGTAAAACTAAATTCTCAAAACATAATTCTTTCTAGTTTATATTTTACTATTACTGAAATGGGCCATAGTAGGAGTACCTGGATTACAAAATTCAGTGAACACTGTAATTAGGGTATGGTATATGGTCTTGTTATAATACAGACTTTTCAGAGTGGTGAGGACAGTCAGTAATATTAATGCACATTAATCTGTGTGTTTGTGCTGTAGTTGTCACATGACATGACAGTACAAAAACTCAGGAAATACTTTCTAATGCTCAAAAATCCTTATTTGATTAAAAAAAACAGTCTCTCACATAATAAATAAAAATGTTTCCATTGTTCAATTTCCTGGTATTAACTTCAATCTTTGTCTTTAATCTAAATAACATTTCAGCCAATATTCATTCATGTTTGAATTACCTTTCCTCATCAGATGCAGATAAAGAAATTCAACAACAGTCAGTGGAAGCATTCCATGATAATAAACGATCATTTTATTGTTCACATGCAGGGTATCATTACTACTAGTAAACTGTGTGCCATTTGGCTTTAATATGTGAGAAACAATAACCCCCACTTCAAAATGCAGCAGTCCTTCTTAGAAGGGGAAGCAAAATACTGACAGGAGGAAATACAGGGCCAATAAGTGGAGCAGGGACTGAAGGAAAGGCCACCCAGAGACTGTCCCATCTGGAGATTCATCCCATATGCAGCTACCAAACCCAGTCACTATTGCTGATACCAAGAAGTGCTTGCTGACAGGAGCCTGATGTCTCTTGAGAGGCTCTGCCAGAGCCTTACTAATACAGTTTAAGATGCTTGCAGCTAACCATCAGACTGAGCACAGGGACCCAAATAGAGGAGTTAGAGAAAGGACTGAAGGCGCTGAAGGGGTTTGCAACCCCATAGGAAGAACAACAATATCAACCAACCAGATCCCCCTGCCCGGAGCTCTCAAGGACTAAACCACCAACCAAAGAGTACACATGGGAGAACCCATGGCTCCAGGTGCATATGTAGCAGAGGACGGCATTGTCTGGAATCAATAAGAGGAGAAGCCCTTGGCCCTATGAAGGCTCTTTTCCCCAGTGTTAGGGGAATGTCAGGGTGTCAATGTGGGAGTGGGTGGGTGGGGGAGCACCCTCGTTAAAGCAGGGAGAGGAGAAATAGGAGAGAGGGGAACCAAGAAAGGAGATAATATTTGAAATGTAAATACATATAACTATCCAATTAAAAAAAAGATAAAAAAACAATAAAGGAAAACTACAAATATACTAAACTTTATGGAATTATTTAAAAAGGGAAAAAAGAAAACAAAATAAAGATTTTGGAAATTCGGAGTGGAGAAGAACGAAATGTATTTTTGGTTCTCCAGGAGCCAGTCATTAGGCCGGACTAAAGGTCAAAATGAGTGGGAGGAACAAACCGGTTTTTATGTTTTTATGCACTTTCCCTTGTCCCTGAACTCCTCATTGGCTGAGCTTCTTAGGGAGCTAAGTGCTTTCCTGCCTATCTAGCATAACTGCACCCAACCTCCCCAGTCTTCTGTGTCTCCTGCCTCAAAGCTTCTTGGACTTTTCTGACACTTGGGCTTAGTCACAGAGTAGATGTCTTGTAACTTTTTAACCCAAAGATCAACTAAAAACAGCCCAGGAAAGCAGGTTCCAGCTACTAGGAGGGAAGGCCTATACCTAGTGCCTCCTGCTCGTCTATGATTCTTTCACCAGCTCTACACCCCTCATACTGGAAATAGACCATAATGATTTATTACTTATAGTGTGTATGTGTGTGTGTGTGTGTGTGTGTGTGTGTGTGTGTGTGTGTGTGTGTGTGATAGGAGAAAAATTATTGAACAATGACCAGTTTATGAAGCATCCATTAAGAAAGAATACATATGGGGGGCTGGAGAGATGGCTCAGAGGTTAAGAGCACTGACTGCTCTTCCAAAGGTCGTGAGTTCAATTCCCAGTGAACACATAGTGGCTCACAGCCATCCGTAGTGGGGTCTGACACCCTCTTCTGGTATGTCTGACAGCTACAGTGTACCCATACATAAAATACATTAAAAAATTAAAAAAAAATTTAAAAAAGTAAGTCTTATAGTTCTCTCCTGAGAGATACAGCCAGAAAACAGCAAATACATAGGTGAATGCCATCATTAAACTACTGAACTGAGAACGGGACTCCCGTTGAAGGAATCTTAGAAAGGACTGAAAGAATTGAAGGGCCTTGAGATCCATATGAACAACAATGCCAACCAACCATAGCTTCCAGGGACTAAGCCACTACCCAAAGACTATACATGGACTGACCCTGGGCTCCAACCTCATAGGTAGCAATGAATAGCCTAGTAAAGAGCACCAGTGGAAGGGGAAGCCCTTGGTCCTGCCAAGACTGAACCCCAGTGAATGTGATTGTTGGGGGAGGGTGGTAGTGGGGGAGGATGGGGAGGGAAGCCCATAGAGAAGGGAGGGGGAGGGGTTAGGGGGATGTTGGCATGGAAACCGGGAAAGGGAATAACAATCGAAATGTAAATAAGAAATACCCAAGTTAATAAAGATGAAAAAAAAATAAAAAGAAAGTACATATTAGTAAAATTTCAAAGACATTTACTTAAATTTGCATATTAAAATGAACAATTTGGGGATTCTTTGAAAGTGATCAAACCTTTCTTGGTTTAGGGTTCAAAAAACTCAGTAGCCTTCAAAGCAGCCCCAAGTCAGTGGCTTTTAGATTTTTATCCTGACAATTCAAGGAATGACATTCATGGACCACAGAGGATGAGCTTAGTGAGAAGTTGTTTTTATGGATTTATAGGTGGGAACTTAGGAGGAGTTCCACATAGCAGGGCAGCATCCAGATACTTGGGAGCTTTTTAAAAGGACATAAAGTAGCAACTGTGGTGAAGTATGAGAGGGCTAAGCTGGTCAGTTGCGGTGTCGAAGTGCCTTCTCTGAGCATCTGTCATGGCGTCACATCCAGCAGATAGGCAAGTGCACTCCCTTCGGATATAACAAAGCAGGTGATTCTCTTTTCTAGCATTCTTGTCTCCAACAAGGATAATCTCAGACCACTGACTTCAGATCTCTGCTTTATCTGCCTGCTTTCTGATCTATGTTCATATCAGTATGCATGTATATCTGGGCATAATGAAAACTAAGAGTAGAAGAGTTAACACATAATGATAGAAATAGACAAAATTGCCCCTTGTGAATGTTGTCTGAGAGCACCTACAGATTTTGTTCATACTTTTCTTTCCTTACAAAAATTAGTACCATAAACAACTATTATTTATGTGTTCATATACACATTTCTATACTATAAATGCTATGCTAAATATATTGGGTGGAACATGCATTTAATAAACATAACAATCCAAACAATCATTGTGCCCAACCCCCATTTCTTTTAGATAGAACCTGAAAGGTCAATGTAATGTCAGAATTTGCTGAAAGATACAAACTACTAAAATCTTTCTTCCTTTCCCACTATTTTAAACGTTGCTGGTTATTGTTCCAAGAAGAGGTATTTTTAGACCAGAAGAAGATGTTTTTAGTATTTCCAATACAAAGCACACAACAAAAGTAAGTTCATTATTTAGCATTTTAACAAACCTTGTAGGCACTACCACCATATTGACTTTACCAGGAATTTATTATGTGCTTAAAACTACCATTATTATGTGATTGTGATTTACTCTCTTACATATATACCTCCTGGTTTCTGCCCTTTGATTTTATTTTAGAAAGTCATTTTCCTACTCTTTTAGGAAGTAGAATCCAAAATCCAGTCCACCCTTTAGGGCTCAATTCAAATGCAAATTCCTTTCTGAAGTTCTTGGTTTTCCCAGTTTAAAATAATCCTTTATTCACTCAACCAAATTTATTTGCTTCTCCTGGGTAGTGCTTCCTCAGTGCTCACACTTCAGCCTCTCCAAGAACATCACTCGATGGTCCTTCTGCGTCCAAACCATTACTATAGAAGAGATTTTCTGAGGTAATATAAAGAAACACTACTCACCTTAGCTTTTCTCAGTCTCATCCCTGTTATGTTAGTTCCCAACCCGTTTTTACCCAATATGCATTGATACATCATAGCTTTAGTTTTTCAAAGTAACCAGAGTTTGATAAACACTAGAAAATTACATTATCTAGTACATTATCTTCTGTACTCACACCTCCCACACCTAAGGCTCAGGGATCAGAGGGTGTGGGAAGACTGTAAGAGCCAAAGGAATAGTTTCCTGTGACATTGAGTCTCTACAACCAAATGTCTCACCAATGTGACTCCCTAAGCATAAGCTGAACAAGGGACACCACTGAGAGACATGCTAATATGGAGGGGCTGGGCATTCTAAGAGGTCCCAGCCCTATATAGAGAATGTTGACTGTGGGAGAAATAGTCTTCCCCAGGGAAGAGTACACCAATTGGTTACCCTAGACCAAATAAATGATCATCTTTGAAGTATACATATGAATGACATTATATGGAATGAGCATGTTTTACTTTATTTAAATGCCTGTGTGCATGACAACAACTAATGAAAAAAGGTAATAATATGAAACAGAGTATGGAGTGACTATGGAGGTCTATATGGGAAGTAAAAGGAGTAAATGATGTAAGTATATTATATCTACAAAAATAAATGTTTTATTTTTATTAATTAATAAATTTATTTATTTATGTATTTACAGTCCAAGCACTGCTCCCTCCTGATCCTTCCTCACTGAGTCCCTCTCCCCTTCCTTACTCCTCTGAGAAGATGGGACCCCTCTGGGTGTCCACCCACCCTGGTCACCCTGGTGCATCAAGATTTAGCATATTCTCTCCCTCTGAAGCCAGACAAGGCAGCCCTGTGTGCGAACAGATTTCACACTCAGGCTACAGCTTTAGACAAAGCCTCTGCTCCAGTTGTTAGAGGCCCACACGGAGATTAAGCTGCACATCTGCTGAACATGTGCTGGGGCCCTCATTCTAGCCTGTGAATGTTCATTTGGTTGGTGGTTCAATTTCTAAGATCTCCCAGAGGTCCAGTTTTGTTGACTCAGTTGGTTGTTCTACGGGGTTCCCAAACCCTTCAGGGCCTTCAATTCTTCTCTCAACTCTTCCAAAAGAGTCCCCAACCTCTACACAATGTTTGGATGTGGGTATTAGCAGTCAGTAGCTGAATAGAGCCTCTCGGAGGACAGGTATGCTATGTTCTTGTCTGCAAGCATAACAGAGAATCATTAATGGTGTCAGGGACTAGTACTTGCCCATAGGATGGGTTTCAAGTTGGACTCGTTATTGGTTGACCGTTTCTTTAGTCTCTGCCCCATCTTTGTCCCTGCATTTCCTTTAGACAGGAGAAATTTGGGTGGAAAGTTTTGTGGGTGTGTTGGTGTTCTTATACCTCCACTGGGGGTCCTGCCTCATTACAGGAGGTAGTCTCTTTTTAAGGGCAGAGATTCAGTCACACATATAGGCACAAAAAACTGGATTTTGTTTATCTTCATATCACTTGAAGAATTACCTACTAAGTTACATGTAGGAATGGAGAAAATATCATTTGAGAGAGGAAAGCCTGTATTTGATTTAAGGAGAGAGAAATGGCCACTAATGAAATGTAAGCACTGGGTACCCTCCATAAAGTTGGCATTTAGAATAACTCAGTTACATGAGTGTGGGTAGCATGTCAAACTTAGGCAGTGAGCAGTCTAGTCAATGAATGATAGAGACTACCATAAGTCATTTGGTAATTCTTGCTCAACATAGTTCTGAAGTAGGAGAAAAGAAAGAAAAATGAAGAAATATCAAGCTGCCTTCTCACTGGCCTCAAAGCCCCCTGCCCTGGATTGTCCCAGTCGAAGTGCTCCTATCATCACAGCCTCTTTGGTTTAAATTCTCTTCTTTGTGCCTTTCAATTATGGCCTTTCTTGGTAAAAGGCTCTTATTGTCCATATAACCATGTTATCATATTGCCCTTTATTACAAGTTAAATGGCAGCTACAAGAAACAGTGAGTACTTTCCACAGGACAGGAAGAAAAAGTGGGACTTTAATGTGACCATTTCCTAGCTGTGTGATATGTAAATGTATGGAGCTATGTGTAAGAGGATTTTCTTCTTCTGCAGGGCACTCCTGAAGTTGTTAACAGATATGAAAACCTTAAGAAGGTAGAAGACATTCATAGTTTTTTAAAATTTTTTATTTACTTTTACACTCCAGATTTTATTCCCCTCCCAGTCCACCCTCCAACTGTTGCACTCCCCATACCTCCTCCCCACCCCATTCTCCATGAGGATGTCCCCAACCTCAACCTCACCAGACCCCTAAACTTCCTTATATTCATAATAACAGAAGTGTTCTCCTTTTACCTTGACATAGAGCTATGTTGAGGAAGGCTCAGTGGGGGTCAGAAAGTTGCAGACACAGTGAACCCACATTCTGCTCAGTCTAACAGAACGATGGAGCAATGAATCTTCATTATCAGCTGCAGTCTGCCTCCTGTGCCTCCTGGAAAAAAAATGATGGAATCAGTTACCTCCCAAAGCAAGCCACTGAGGCATGCTACTGCCCAGCCCACCACCTGGAGCTGTGTAACGCCTGCCTGGTGTCCAAACAGCCTTCTCACATGGCTTAGAGAGAGAAGGATGCTGAGCGAGTTGTGTATACACACAGAAGGGACGGAGACAAGACGGCGGGGAAAGACAACATGAGGGTGCAGAGAACAGAAAACAAATGGAACAACTATTAAATAATTCAGGACAATTGCCTGAAGAAAACCTGACATTGAGTGGAATGGAGAGGAGAAATAGATCAAGGTATAAAACAAAGGGGGAAAATGAGTCGGGAGGAGGAGGAAATAATAGACCTCACCCACAGGAGACAAGCAGGAAGGCATTTGCTAGTTCAGGCAGGATATTAATAACTGGGTATTGAATACAAAAGAAACAGCATATAATTTCCCAGCAGTCTCTGAAGAAGCCCTCAGCAGCGTCTTGTTTTATGTACAGGTTTGTAATGCCCTCTGAAAGCTGATTTCCCAGGAGCAGTTCAAGGTTCTTTAGCAAAAATAAGTACTATGCCTACAGGACAAAGAGAAACTTCCAGAAGCAAGGGACCTTTAGCAGAAAACATAGAGGAGTTCAACTTTCTAGGCTTTGGACACACACATTCTGAACTCAACCATGTGGCCTAACAATGTAGAGCTTGCCCCGCTGATCTTTACAACACCAGGAGAGCTGAGCAAGCATGGTTTGTCCTATTTGCAGAGGTTGTGTATAGGACTCTTCTTACAGTGATTGTGCAATGATCACAATGAGTATGAGACAATCAGAATGCAAACCTTGTTTGGCAAGAAGTAACACAGGAGAGTCAGTCAAGATGGCTCTGCAGGCAAAAAGCTTGCTATCAACTTAATAACCTGAATTCAATTTCCAAGACCAACTTGATGGAAGGAAAGAACAAGCTCTTGTAAGGTGTTCTTTGACCTCCACATGCATTCTCTGGCAGACAGACACAAAAATATGAACAAATATCATCAAATAAATATACACAAGAATAAATGTGTATAATGTTGAAATGACTCAGTAAATTTGAAATGTCTGCAATGCAAGCCTACCACTTGGGTTCTACCCTGATTCCTCTCCAGTAGAAGGAGTAATTATATTGGTGAAAACTGTCTGACATACATACATACATACGTACATACGAACATATGTGAGAGAGAGAGCATAAAAACACATGTGAAATCATAATCATAATATATGTAAAAGTAAATAAATAATAATACTTAAATAACTTTTAGAAACAGGGAATAAAAACAGAAAAATACCATAAGTATTCTTAAAATGGAAAGTTAGAGAAATTAATAATTATGCTGGAGATATTTATTGAACATCTGTTATACACCAGTTTGTGTTCCTTCAAAATTAGTAAAGTGAAGCAGTGAAGAAAGTTCGGCTTGATATTGGAGAGAAAATGCAATGTATTTGTCTAGAATATTATTCTATAGCAGTATTTCTCAATTTTTTTAAATTAGACATTTTCTTCAAAATCATGTGTCTCTGTAGAAGTGCAATGCCACATAAAACTATATACTTTTTAGCTTCTCTGTGGTATTTTTTACCCTTCAAGAATCAATATTTATATGTCTCATGAATCCCATTGTGATACCAACCATGTTCTCATAGTTCACTGAAGAAGTTTCCATCAAAACAGCTGGATTCAATATATCCTGAGTTACAGATGTGCCAGATGTTGAAATATACCTTGATGTCACTAAATGCATAGTTGAGATTCTCTTTCTCCACCTAGCATTTTTGGCAAACAACGTCAATAAACAAACAAATCCACTCTAACAGAGTAAGTGATAGAGCACAGTGATTTCAAGATGCCTCATTTTGTATAGTATGGGTGTAAGTACAGATAGAGATTGAAGAAAGATATCTAAGAGAAGGCAACTCAGTTGGTTTTGGGGCAGAGGAAAGTCAGTTCATAAGAAGGTCAGTGGTCCTCACAGTCCTGACTCCAGACT
Source organism: Rattus rattus (assembly GCF_011064425.1). Classification (NCBI taxonomy): domain Eukaryota; kingdom Metazoa; phylum Chordata; class Mammalia; order Rodentia; family Muridae; genus Rattus; species Rattus rattus. The sequence goes on from NC_046160.1 coordinate 3,504,313, forward strand.
CCCAGTGCTTATTTGTTGTCTTAAAACTTCTTAGAAAATCATATTTTGTGGCCTCATCTAGACCTAAAGAAGAAAGCTAAAAGGTACAGAACAGCAGGATTTGACTAAGAAGCCTTTCTATACTTCTGAGAAATGCTGAATCAAACCATTTGACCTCTCAGAGTAGATTTTAACTATTTATGAAGTTATAGTGATAGTCTTTCTGTAGATTATCCATGATTTTAGGATTTATGTTTATAGAGAACTTTGAAGAGTTCCAGAAGTAACAGTGAAGACATGGTTGTGAAGAGAGTTAACAAAACTCACTGATACAGCTGGATCAATCATCTATCTATTGACCACAGGCTGAATAAACCAGAGATTTAACAAACACACTATATTCCTGGCATGTGATATAATACCTGTGACATATTCTCTCTCCCCCTCTCTCTGTCTCTCTCTCTCTGTCTCTCTCTGTTTGTCTCTGTCTCTGTCTGTCTGTCCCTCTCTCTCTCTCTCTCTCTCTCTCTCTCTCTCACACACACACACACACACACACACACACACACACACACACACACACAACTGTAGGGAAAGAAAACAGCGTGAGCCTTATAATCTGAAACTCTTTAGAGAAGATGTAATCATTAGGCAAGCACATGACTACAAACCTGTCAGTGCTAGTATATTCACTGTTTAAGGATTCTGCATGAACAATGCTAAGAGTACACTCTAATTTATAATGTCCTATTGTACAGAGATAATAGTAGGGTCAAAGAAAAACAATTCAAAGCCTTTGACATATTCACTGAAATGTAAATGAAACCAAGTGTCACATAGATGTGTGCTTAGTAAGTCACTGTGAGTAATCCAGACAAGATTGATCAGCAGTAACTAATACAAAAAAAAAAAAAAAATTGAAGGATGAAAGTGCCTCTCTCCTCAGGTCCTCAAGACATTCCAATTTATGGGCTCCATTACTTTCTAAAATATGCTTTCAGTTTCACTTGTGTGTTCAGTAAGTGATCTTAAATTTGATTCATAGCAAAATGCTTGGTACTCTTTATGTATTCAGTCTGTTAGTCTATGTCTTTTCATTGGGGAATTGAGTCCATTGATGTTGAGAGATATTAGGGACCAATGATTGTTGTTTCCTATTGTTTTTGTGTTAGAGGTGGAATTATGTTTGTGTGACTATCTTCTTTTGGATTACCTACTTGCTTATTCCAGGGTGTAGTTTCCCTCTTTGTGTTGGAGTTTTCTACCTCACACCAGTCAGAATGGCTAAGATAAAAAACAAAAAAAACAAACAAAAAAAAAAACTCAGGTGACAACAGATGCTGGCGAGGATGTGGAGAAAGAGGAACACTCCTCCATTGTGGTGGGATTGCAAGCTGGTACAACCACTCTGGAAATCAGTCTGGTGGTTCCTCAGAAAATTAAACTACCCGAGGAACCAGCTATACCACTCCTGGCATATACCGAAAAGATGTTCCAGCATATAACAAGGAAACATACTCCACTATTTTCATAGCAACCTTATTTATAATAGCAAGAATCTGGAAAGAACCCAGATGTCCTTCAATAGAGGAATGGATAGAGAAAATGTGGAACATTTACACAATGGAGTACTACTCAGTTTTTAAAAACAATGACTTCATGAAATACATAGGCACTAGAAAATACCATCCTGAGTGAGGTAACCCAACCATACAAAATACATATATGGTATATATACACTCACTGATAAGTAGATATTGACCTAAAAGCTCAAATTACCCAAGATACAATTCACAGACCACATGAAGTTCAAGAAGTAGGACAACCAAAGTGAGGATGCTTCAGTCCTTCTTAGAAGGGGGAACAAAAATTCATAGGAGGAGATATGGAGACAAAGTTTAGAGCAGAGACTGAAGGAAAGGTCATTCAGAGCCTACCCCAACTGGGGATCAAGCCCATATACATACAGCCACCAAACCCAAACAATATTGCTGATGCCAAGAAGTGCAAGCTGACAGGAGCTTGATACAGCTGTCTCCTGAAAGGCTCTGCCAGAGCATGACAAACACAGAGGCGAATACTCACAATCAACCATTGAACTGAGAGTTTGGTCCCCAGTGGAGGAGTTAGAGAAAGGATTGAAGGAGCTGAAGGAGTTTTCAACTCCATAAGAACAACAATACCAACCAACCAGAGCTCCCAGGGACTAAACCATCATCCAAAGAGTACACATGGACAGACCCATGGCTCCAGCTGCATATTTAGCGGAGGATGGCCTTGTTGGGCAACAACGGGAGGAGAGGCTCTTGGTCATGCCAAGGCTGGAACCCACAGTGTAGGGGAGGTGGGAATTGGGGATGGTTTGGGAGGGGGAACACCCTCATACAAGAGGTGGTAGGGGAATGGGATTATGGACAGGAAACTGGGAAGGGGATAACATTTGAAATGCAAATAAATAAAAATATCCAGTAAAAAAAGAAAATAAAAAATTTAATTCATAGCTATTACACACACACACACACACACACACACAGAGAGAGAGAGAGAGAGAGAGAGAGAGAGAGAGAGAGAGAGAGAGAGAGAGAGAGAGAGAGAGAGAACACTTGCTAAGTTTCTGGGGTGGTTTCATGGTCTTAAGGAGGAGACTTTCTCCAAAGATTTTAATGCTTGGTTCCCTAATTCACTAATCTTGATTACATTCATATTTATTCTCCAGAAACATCTGTCAAGATCTGTCTAGATCTTGAAGCTACTAAAGTGGTGGAATTTTAAAATTCTAAGTTTGAGTTCTGTGATCCATGGATACAGAATCCCCAGTGGACATGAGCATAGAGCACAGCTCTGCAATGTACAGGGTTCAGAAACCAAGAAGAGTAAGAGTTGGCAAAGAGCACTGAGATAAGAGAAAAGGCAGTGAGCATGGTGTCACTGAGAACAAAAGGGTTTGAGACAAATCAGTGCCATTTGTATCATTCTGCTGAGAAGTTAAGTCTGTGGAAAACAAGTAAATTACTAAACATTGGCAAGACTATTTTCTTTCTAATCTTTTGAACGTCAAATTTAAAGTTCGTGAGGGATGCTATTCTTTAGGCACTGAGACCCTGGCCATATTAATCAGTGAAGTCGTGATCATCAGAGTGAGACTCTTGCCAGATCAGGACTCTTAACCCTTCATCCTTGAAGCAGATCTCAGCTTTCATTGCAGACCCCAGCTACTCATTCTTGCTTCCTCTGCTCTCTTCCAGATGATGTAATCCTGCCTCCACTGTATGTTGTCCCTAGAGATGCTACAGCATAAAGGATCTGGAAGAACAAATGAAGAGGGAACTCCAACTGGGCGGTTTTCATGAGTCAAAATGTCCAAATGAGTGGGACATTTTGTTGATGCGACTGTTTGGGGGGTTGTTCACACTCCTTTAGGTAGTCTGTCACCCATGTTCCTCTAAGAACCTCCAATCAACAAACTGCTTTTTCACTATGCTATACTTAGATAGAATTATTCCTATGCTCTATCCTTGCTTCAGGACCCAGGAACAATATTTGTTCACATGTTTCAAAGAAAGGTCACCAGGTACATCCACCAGGGAGTGTGGTCACCATTGCCAAAAACTTGAAAGGATACAGTCTGAGGAAGTTGCTGCTGGTCTTGGTCAGACTGGACAGGCTGTGCTCCAGGGAAAGGGTGGTGATGGCAGGCAAAAAGGATAAACCAAGGAGGACCAGATTCTGGAAGATGATACTGAAGTCCTGAGCCAAAACCCTAAAAAAATACTGGGGAGAACTCCAGTAGCTTAAGGGGATAGGAGAAACAAATACAAGTATTAACTGGGTAGGAATAGGTAAATGTCTGTACCTAATAGTTCAAAAGGGACCAGAAGTGGGATCACATATTTCCTGAACATACGCTGGCCATTTTTCACCAAATTTGAAAGACTGAAAGTTGGATTAGGAAACATATTTCAGGAATGTATAGAAAGGAAGAAAATGATTTAGGACTATCAAGGAGTTCAATGGGTAATTCTAACATGTAGAGGATTTTGTTACAAAGTAAAAGTTGATGAAGTACTTGTGTTCTCCTCCCATAACTCAACATATGTTCAGACTTGAGAGTGGTAAGAGAACTTCTTTGAAGCATTCTGCCTATGTAGAGATGATCTCCTCTAAATGACAAACAGGCCTTCAAATGCAATGTTGCCTCAGATCAGCGAATGAGTTATCTTCTCTCAAGGTAAGGGGAGAGGTAAATAATAGGAAAGAAATAGGTAAGTAACAATAAGTAATAGGAAAGCATTTATCTTCCCAATTTTTTACTCACCTTCTTGAAAGACTATAAGCTAGTTGACCAAATCAAATCCAGGACAGAGATTGCTTCTGATGAACATATATATATATATGCGCAATGGAGCTGTGGGCCCAACAGAAGGAAGCTTGAAATAGCAATAACCAGAAAAGAGGTGCTGCTGACTCTCCTTCTTTAGCCTCATGCATTATGCCTTTGTTTTAAAAGAGGCAAAAATCTAAGGAAGGAACTGGAACAATTTGCTCTGGGCTGGTGACAAATCCTATGGCTGGCTCATGGCAAGAGACACTGCTTTCTTACTCCCTGTCAGTTTTCTCACTCCCTGTCAGCTTGCTCGTCCCTTTGCTGAAGCCTCAAGACTATTCCAACTTCTTAAAAATTGTTGTGACTTAAATAGGAATTAGGAACCTACTTTGTAGTAAAGTAAATTTTAATGATTTTCTTTCTGCAGCTGGGAAAACTCACAGTCCAGTGAGGAACATGTACACTATATACATGCACGCATGGAAAAATTAGAGTAACACAGATGAATAAATTTTATAAGCCAGCTTTAAGAAGCTCATCTTTTGTGTTTGTGTTATGTGTGTAACTGAAAGCAGTAGCTTAAGACTTGAAAAAGTCTGACACAGAGTTGATAAGGAGAACTTTAGGCATACATTTTCTAGCACTGTGTGCACTGTGAAGTCACCTTAGGACAAGAGCCCTGGCAGAGAGTTGGGGAATTATCTGTAAACAGTGCAGTCTCAGGTTATAGACCGTGCTTATTCCACAGCACAGGAAGGAGAAAGCATTGGAGGACCCTAAGCTCTGCCTCTTACAGAAGGATGGATTTGCTCACTGTTCCACGTCTATGTATTATAGATCTTATAGACAAGAGCATCACAAACGAAGCTTTCTGGTTTTCAATTTATTAACCTGTAGGAAAGTCGGGTAGGATTTCAGAAAGTGAATAATCAATTAAGGCATGAGACACCATTGAGTTAAAAATACATTAAAAACAATGCAGTTTTTCTTTTAAGAACAAACAATAGTACTTGCTTATTTTAAATTTGTTCAATACTTGGATCATATTCTTTTCCTTTATCCTACTCCATTCAAATCCTTCCTACCTACCCCACTCAAAAAATTCATATTCTTTCTGTCTAAATAAATAAATAAATAAATAAATCAGCAAAAGAAGGACAGGAAGACAGAACAAACAAAACATAAAAAGAAGCAAAAAAAAAGTACACAAAATAAACATGAAATCTCCAACAGCATTTTCAATACGTGCACAGGTTCGAACCAGACAAACTTTTCCTGTGAAAAGGAAGTGAACAAAAAGCCCATCCCCAATTTAGAGGCTGTTTGCAATTGGTACCCTCTGGGAGGGGTTAGGGTTTCCATTCTCCAGTGAGTGTCACTGAGTATGTAGACCACCCTCTGGGACAAGCCCATATGAAGGAGTAGTTGTCCACCTACAATCAAAATGCATACAAAGAAACGACTCTTCTTTATACTTTTTCAGATTGGCTAGAGAAATCACATATTGGTGGTGTTCATGAGCGATTATAAGGAAATAGACCGATAGGAAGGCGGATATATATATATGAGAACGTGTTGCCCTAGCCCTCGGCCACTGAAGATGATCCTGGGAGTAGGGGTAAGAGGCACAGAATCAGCCACACAGATTGGGATTCAGGTAAAAAGCAGAAGACCCATTTTTTTTTTTTTGCATAATTGGGGGTTGCTTTTATTTCCTCCACCCACACCTCATTGGTCCATGGCATCTGGCTCCTTCTTGCTGGCGTCATCTGATTGGCTGGTCAGGTCATGTGCTCTGCTGTCATTTGTTTCTATGTGCCAGGCAAATCTTCCGGTAGTAAAATGAGGACTCAGCCGTTGTGCATGCATGAGGTATTATGGGCTGCCAGTCAGGATACACTGCCTCATTCGCCTACAAGAACTGACACATGCAGTCATGGAAGCAAAGCAATCCCACAGTGTTTGTAAACCAGGAACAATCGGCGTGCGTTGGCTCTAGTTGTAAAGATGTAAGAGATCGTGATTCCCTTCCCTGGTTCCCTTCCCGCTTAAAGCATAAGAGTGCAATGGTGATCACTGGTTGAAAAGGTAAGTGACAGTAATCGTGCTTTCCTTAAAGTGGGAGAAATCCATGTATTCAATAGAGGAATATGAAACACCCCCTTTTCTCTACCGTTTCTCAATAATTGGATAATGTCTGCTGCCCATATTGGTAGGAGACTCCCATTCTCAATCAACTGATTCAAGTGCTAATCTATTTTATACAGCTTACACTCACACCCAGAAAAATATTTGACTAACTCTACTTGGGTATCTCTTAACACAGTCAAGTGAATGCATAAAAACGAACAAGCATAATTATTTGGTCAATCACAGGGAGCTGAAGCCATAGCAGCTTCAAGACAGTGAGTCTTCCTTAATTAAATAATCATGAACTACAGGCTTCCTCCATGCCAGGCACAAGTTGTGTCTTAGTGAAATACAAGACCAAAGGAGCATCATGAACATTAGAAGCCAGCGGTTCTCAACCTTTCTAACATTACACAGTTCCTGGTGTTGTGGTGAACTCTAACCAAAAAAATTATTTCTTTGCTATTTCAAAACTGTGATTTTGCTACTCTTATAAATTGTAATGTAAATATCTGATATACTGGAAAACTGATATGCAATCCCCAAGGGGTTGCAATCCAAAGGTTGTTTGATCAAAGCAGAATTCATTCTTTTAGTTTACAGCCACACCCGCAGCAGGATCATGGAGGTGAGCTGCTCCCAACTGTAGCCTCAGAAGATGTTAACAGGCTTCACTGCCAGAGCATCTGGAGTCTGAAGCTTCATAATTAAAGATCACAAGATCAAGATCATCATCATAAGCTCAAGAAAATCATAGAGTAGCGCTAAAGGGTCTCCGTTTCTGTCCCTGAGTTTGCACTGTGTTCCTTTCACTGGGAAATGCGGAAGTTAGTCTTCCGAGTGGAAGTGATGGAGCAAATATTCCTGCCACCCCAATCTCCCACCTAACATGTCCTGTGCATTTTGAATTTATGACTGAATTTCTATTAGTTCCCCACAGTCTTTGCTAGATTAAAGCTGCATCAGAAATTGACTTTTTTTCTACTTTTGCCCCTGAAGAATGTAATAAAAATATAACTCAATAAATCTAGCAAATTAGCAATGAGATCTCAAACTTTGGGGCATATGTACAACTGTGCTGTTGGGGAAGAAAAGTAAAACTATTGACAGCTGAGCCAATCAGATTACACATTACTATTTACAAGCTCTAGGATGAGAGCCAACCCTCCACTCTCTGTGGAACCAAGTTCACCACCAAGGAAAACCTGTCTCAAGGGTAAAGAACTTCATTGTTTTATTTCCTTTGCAGGTACTATAATCTTCTGTGAAATAGAATATTTTAAAAGGTTGTTTCATAACCGCTTTTTCACTCTACGGTTAGAACCCTTGATAGATCTGGATTTGAAACCATTTCTTCCTGAGATTCACTAGCTGCACTATGGAGCTAAAATGGGACAAATCACCTGCTCTTGATTTATGTTCCATTGGTTGTAATAAAAGGAATACTAATTCCATGCTCCTGAACAGCCCTTAAATGAAAAAGGTAGGATCTCACTCCCAGAACAGTTTACCATTCACACCAGACTGACAAAATCCATTTTTAAGAACCCAGAGTGACTGGGGGAGGCATTTTATTTGGGGCTATAACATTGTCAACCCCTGTCTTCAGCAATCAAAATTCTTAATGTATCCCCTTCCTTGACCTTGGCTTATAGATCTTTCTACAATTGTCTTTATAGACTTAAATGTCAAAACAAAATGAAGCAAGTAGAGGACTTTTATCCCTGAATACCCCACATCAAATTATCCAGCTTGACTTAGGTGGACAAAATGGGCAGACCCTCATGATTTAGATTGTAATCTCATCTCTGCATTCTTCACCAGTTCTGAAATGCTCCTAGCTGCTGGGATGGACATTAATTGGCAAATAGCATCATCCCTGCTCCCTGCTCTGAAAATCTCAAGCATCTCTCCCCCAAAGGAAGAAGCTTTGCCAATGTTCTGTGTCCACATATGGGCAGGCCCCTTTACATGTCTTTCAAGCCCTATTTGCATTAACACTAACACAGTCCAGCACTTCCTCAAGCATTTCCAGCATCCACTCATTCCCTTTCCCTGGTCTGTATTATGCTTTGAGTACTTAACAGTACTCTTAATCTAACTCAAAATGTGAATATTATTGTAGCCATTACTATTTGACACCTAACATTTCTCATGAGTTTGCCTGAGTCTTCCTAAATATAGATTGTATTACCCCCAAGGGGAGAAAAACAGCTTCATCTATGATTTTTCAAATTGTTCAAAAACCTAGACAATGCAATGTATTAGAAGGTTTTCAATAACTATAAAGAAAGGAAGAGAAGGAGCAAGGGAAAGACAATGGGAGGACTACTCCCACTGCCATTTACTAATCAATCCTTCATTCCTGTTAGTGTCTCAACGACTAAAGAGCTAGACAGAACCAGGATATTCATCATGCAGGCAAGGAAAAAAGAAAGTTGATGCTACATTGCTTCGTATTGAAAATTACAAAGGTAAGATTCGTTGCTTTGTATAATGACAGGAGTTTTAAATGATTTATGGTGTCGAGGGGTTAAACAAGCACATTAAAAGTAGATTGTGAGCATCCCTTAGGTGGCCAGTCATTCTGGTTTGTTTTTTTTTTTTCATTCACTATGTTTTCAGAAACTTGTCTCCTCTATTTCCTAGTTCTGTTCCTCTTCATTCTCTAACACCTCTAATCTCATAACCAACTAAATTATCTATGACTGATCTGTGGAAAAGAACTTCACCGGATAACAATCTGACAGTAGCTCCTGTAAGTGCCCATGGGAGGCTGGCCCAGAACTGCAGCTTGGTTAGTGAGAGAAAGTGTCGAAAGTGGCAAGCACAGCTACGCATCCCAACAAATGTTAGGCAACATAATTTGGACCCTTTCTTCAGGTGTTATGGCCTGAACAAGAAACATGATTGGCAGACATGAACTGAGAATCTGAACAATATGTACACCCCAGCAAGATGTAGGATCCATTGATGGACTTTTAGCCTAAGAGGCAACAAGGGACAGAAGAATTTTGGAAAAAGAGAAAATAGAATATGACCCATGTGCTGTAGGAAAGCAACATGTGGTACATCTACAATTTCCTAGTTATTTTGCTCATACTTTTGACTAAATATCTGAGATAGAACAACAAATGAGGGAGAGTTTGTTGTTGCATTGTAGTTACTGTTTTTGTTGTTGTTATTATTTTGGGCCCCAGTTGAAGGGGACAGTCACTTCCTTACATTACACTCAGTATAAGGAAGGCTTATGGCAAGATTAACTCTCAGCTGTGGAAACAGAGCCTGAATCTGCTTCCTTGCAGCTCCACACACCAGGAAGTAGAATAAGATGACTCTGGATACTCGTTGAATGCTCATCTGAATCTTTGCCTTTTCCTTTCTACTCAGTCTGGGAATCCAGCCTGAGGAAAATGTCACCAATAACCAACATTTAGCTCTCCATTCTTATCGAATCACTACCAAAAAATGCCCTCACATGCATGCCCAGAAGTGTCTCCTACATTAAATTCAGTCATTACCATGAAGACTAACCTTCATAGGCAGTGTACAAAAAATAACATTAAATGGAAATTTATGAGTTATTTTCAGAAGTGCAAGGAGTTGAAGATTCGTATTTATGGGCTCACAGAAACACAAATGCTTTTTTCCATTTCTGAAATTTTAGGAATATTTGTACTAACTTCTTAACACAAGACTTACAAGTACCACAAACATAGAAAATAGGTGCTTAAACAGTTGTGAAGATTTAGAACTTCCGGACCTTTGCAATAGACTTCTCTGTATAGCCAGGTGCCTCACACTAAGCCAACTGTTTTTTTTTTAACAAAGAGAAAAACCAATATTAAAAGATGTAAACTCTTTCTGCTCCTTGGGTTCGCCTTTGGAACAAAAAGTCATTATATTCTGGGCAGCAGAGCAGTGCAAAGTCCGTTTGTTTACGCACATATAAACTTAATCCTTTTTCCTGAGGAATAGCAATGGTTTTCTTTTTAGATGAGGGGATTCATGCTCTATCTGGGTTTTAAAGTGAGGAGAAACCTAGAGGTATATGTAAAATGAAACTGGTTCTTACCCTATGTCGAATAACAATGAGTTTGCTTAGGAACTTGATCCTAATCTCCAAGGAGTTTGAAGTCTGGACATGATATCCAGTCTTCTGAAATAACGTGTTTGTACCAGGTGACAAACCAGTCTGCATTCCAGAATTAACTCAAGAAAAAGCTGTATCCTCTCTGGAGGACAGAGTGGAGGTGTTGGAAACGTCCACAGGCCACAAGTGATCTACAGAGACCAGTAGCCTGAAGACTGACGTGTACAAGTAACAGGTGGACCTAAAGGAACTCAGACTTGAAAACAAGAGGGAAAAGGCAGAGTTCATTTGGCCTCCAGAAGCCAAAGGTAAGGTGTCACTGTCTGAATCTGACCAGTACAGTAACAGCAATGCACAGGCTAGAATGATGAAAGCTTAGACCCCAGATGGTGCTACCGCAGCATGGCATGATTGAACTGTAAGGGCACTCAGATCATAAATAAACCAAACCATTAGTGCATTCATAACTGAATGTTCATTAGGAGTTGAAGTCTAGGTGTGGAAATAAGTCACTGGGGTCTGCCTTTGAAGCCAGGTACCTTTTTCAGGGCATTGTTCTGCTTCTCTTTTGCTGTTTTGGGGTTTCCATTGTAGTGAGACACTCTTTTACATGTTCCAGTTAGTAGTCACTTTACTTTTAACAATTTAGCCACCCACAAGTCACACTTAAATCCCTGAAACATAGGGCAAGATAAGCCCTCCCATCTTTAAAGTGACTTCTCTCAGTTGTTAGTCCGCAATGAAGGCTAGCTCATGCAGAACACTGACCTAAGGAGTGGGACACTGTATGTCCTCATTCTTTTTTCTTTTTCTTTTTCTTTTTTTTTAAAATTTTGGTCACATTTTTATTTTCTAGGCACAACTCTGAATACTTGGAAAAATTGTGATAATTAAGATATATCAAAATATTATTTACCTTAATCAACTTCCCAAATCCCAGCTCAAAATTTGTTCTACCAAAAAGGACCTTTCAAATGTGCTAAGTATAAAATTGCCACAACTTGTAAACCATCACGGATCTCAACTTTTAACTTAAGGCATCACCCCAGAGGTTTTTTTTTTTAAATTCATCAATCTACTTTTTTCAGTCCAGACTTTATCCACCTCCTGGTCTACCCTCCAACTCTTCTACATCCCACACCTCCTCCCCCACCTCCATCTCCTAGAGGATGCCCCCCTACCAGACCTCCCCACTCCTTGTTCTTAAGAAGCCTTTGAAATTGGTTTGTAGAAAAGATTTGGAAAGATGCAATCTCATAGGCCAGGGAAGCCCAAAACTGTTTAAGTAAACTTAATAGATGATGTCAGTAGATTCCAATGACCAGAATACTGATAAGAATATGGACATTAAACACTGACTTCCTGAGTGTTCAGACATAAACAGAGATTCTTTTGAGAACTGGAATTAGAGGTATGTGTTCATTCTTCACTGTGACAAGTCTGGAGGGAAGAAGAAGCATTTATTATAGCTTACTATTCGAGAGGCTTCTGGTTAGTTATGCATCTCTGGTATTCTGCTTGCTTCCCCATTTTCAACTATCCAGGCTCTCCATGGCTTCTGAAGCTATGTTCCTGATGGTGGCAAAATTTGGAACCAGCCACTCACTCCTGGCAATCTGGAGTATGTACTGAGGGAAGCTGCAGGTAGAAAGTAAAGCCAGTTGAAGCCAGTAGCACAAACGAGTTGCATCTGCAAGGCCATTTGGTCAGGGCTACCCAAGTCTTTGGAGCTCATATCTGTGTGTGTTCTGGATACTAAGCATGTCACTATAGAACTCAGTGTTCCTATTCCTGGATTCTAGTATCTCTGTGACATGATCCACCCTTTTATACCTTCTAATAAGACCTCATGGTTGGCTAATGGTTTGCCTTCAGTCTCAGACAAGACTATGATTTGGATTTGAACTTTAGAGCAGAGTCCCATGAACATGAGGACTTTGGAGCTAGACTGAATGTGCTTCACACTGCAGGATGGATACACTGCAGGATGGTTATTCAGACCCACCCATTACCTTGTGATTTCAATAGGAAATATTTCCTAAACACTTAAGAAGATCCATGTCCCAGTTGCTGATTCTATTGAAAAGGCGATTATTATGAGGGTGCTATTTTATCAACAAATGAAGCCATTGATGTCATAGCTGAATGGGTTAGTAGGAGGTACAGCCTCCTTGGAGAGTAGGATGACTGGAAGAATTGATTATCTCATCCTGATCTCTTTTCTCTTTCTCTCTGCTGCACAGTTATCATGAAGTGGGTGTCTCCATTTACTTAGGCAAACATCAATGGAATCAATTGACTTTGGGCTGAAACAACTAAAATTGTGACCCAAAATGAACATCCATTCTTTATGTTGACTCTTCCTGCTTATCTTCTCTCAGCCACACCAAGTTAAAAATACACAAATAGAAAGAAATAATGAGGCTATGGAAGGTCAGAATGTTCCACGGTTTCAGTGGTCTTTGAGATGCTAAGCCAAGACCTTGATTTTTGAACTTAACTTATATGAGAGCTGCAAAGAATGACATATAATCGATGTGATTGGACCTATTGTTGTAGACTTCTACTCTTCAGGATGGGTGGGTTATAGCCACAATTAGCATATTATTGGTTCCTTTTTTCCAATGGTGAAACAACATACTTAACAGAAATAATGTTAAGGAGAACAAATTTATTCTAGCTCATGTTCCTGAAAGACTTTATTTTCTCATGGCAGGGAATCCAGGGCAGCAAGTACCACCAAATCCATGGCAATGGTGGTAAACAAGCAGGCAGAGGACAGGGCTGGATGTAAGACTGGGTTGTAACCACAAAGACCCATTCTCCCAATTTATCTCTGCCAGATTGGCTTCACCTCCTTAAGGCACCACATATGGAGACCAAACATAGAAACCCACTAACCTGTGTGGGACCTGTCTGTGTCAAACTTTACCCAAGTATAACCACTAATAGAAGATTATCCCTGTGTTCGCAGAATAGCAATGTAAATGCATACTCACTTAGGATGGAAAGAAAACTATAGTAAAGGTGGAGAGTTATTTCATAGCACTGCCTTGAGAAAAGAATTCTATCAGTATTTTGTCCAGATGTTCACATTGATATATAGTATATATTAATGTGATCTGTTATATTGTAATTGTGTTTAACTTATTTAGTTAACTAGATATAATTTACTCTTAGGTGCAGACTCTATTAAAGACCTCTTTTGTTAACTTGTAATGCTTCCATTAAGCTGGAAAATTCTTAAGATTTCTAGAAAATCAACACACAAAATATTTATTAATCAGAAGTGAACCCTCTTATCCACATATGATATATTGCTAAAATCTTCTCTGAGAACGAATAATCATTTCCCTTTTACTTGCCTGTCACATCTGGGAACCAAGAACCACACTCATAAATCAAGGACCAAGTGAGCATAGAACTTTTCTTGGTTACAAGGTTAACAAAATGCTTACATTAAACACATCGCCTTGTCCATTGTAGACTACTTTCCATTATTACACTTTTTTTACGGTGACATTAACTTCTAAAAGTAGGACAAAATTGAACTATCTCCTAATTTTGAGAACTGGACCAATAAAGGGATAGATGCCCTGAGGCATCCTTAGGAAAGAAACTTAAAATAAAATCCACAAAATTGCACTTGTCCAAAAAGTTAACTCAGGCCCATTTTTCTCTGGCCAATTACAATATGACTTAGAATTTGGGGTAAAAAACAACGTTTTGTTCTAGAGTTTAACATCATATATGACTTGGAACAAGCAGTTTAGCCTTTCCACACCGCAACTCCTCTAAATTTTAATAAAATATTTACGATAAACAGCACATGGATTAATTCTTATTAAGTGCAATTGCATGTGTGAAAAGCACTTAAAATATCTTATAGTCATAAGTGATAATCATCTTAAAAGGATTTGATATTGAATTACAAACAAATACTAAAATAAACTATGTTGCACTTACAGTG